>NW_013668303.1:110911-112507 GCF_000517525.1 Limulus polyphemus
ATATAAGTCTGCCATGGCAGTATTAGCTGAGAAACAGTCTATCGGCGCATCTATATAAGTCTGCCATCGCAGGTTTAGTTGAGGAATCTGCACAATTCTGCCATGGCAAGTTCAGTTGAGGAACTGTCTATTGACGCAGTTATATAAGCCTGCCACAGCAGGTTTAACTGAGAACCTAACTGTCTATCGACGCATCTATATAAGTCTGCCATGGCAAATTTAGTTGAGGAACAGTTTATCGATGCATCTATATAAGTCTGCCATGGCAGGTTTAATTGAGGAACTATCTATCGACGAATCTATATAAGTCTGCCATGGCAGTATTAGCTGAGAAACAGTCTATCGGCGCATCTATATAAGTCTACCACGGCAGGTTTAGTTGAGGAACTGTCTATCGACGCATCTATATAAGTCTGCCACGGAAGGTTTAGTTGAGGAACTGTCTATCGACGCATCTATATAAGTCTGCCATGGCAGTATTAGCTGAGAAACAGTCTATCGGCGCATCTATATAAGTCTGCCACCGCAGGTTTAGTTGAGGAACTATCTATCGACGCATCTATATAAGTCTGCCACGGAAGGTTTAGTTGAGGAACTGTCTATCGACGCATCTATATAAGTCTGCCATGGCAGGTTTAGATGAGAAACTGTCTATCAACGCATCTATATAAGTCTGCCATGGCAGGTTTAGTTGAGGAACTGTCTATCAACGCATCTATATAAGTCTGCCTCGGCAGGTTTACCTGAGAAACTGTCTATCGACGCATCTATATAAGTCTGCCATGGCAGGTTCAGTTGAGGAACTGTCTTTCGACGCATCTGTATAATTCTGCCATGGCAGTTTTAGCTGAGAAACTGTCTATCGACGCATCTATATAAGTCTGCCACGGCAGGTTTAGTTGAGGAACTGTCTATCGACGCATCTATATAAGTCTACCACGGCAGGTTTAGTTGAGAAACTGTCTATCGACGCATCTGTATAATTCTGCCATTGCAGTTTTAGCTGAGAAACTGTCTATCGACGCATCTATATAAGTCTGCTATGGCAGGTTTAGCTGACTAACTGTCTATCGACGCACCTATATAAGTCTGCCATGGCAGGTTTACCTGAAAAACAGTCTATCGACGCATCTGTATAATTCTGCCATGGCAGTTTTAGCTGAGAAACTGTCTATCGACGCATCTATATAAGTCTGCCACGGCAGGATTAATTGAGGAACTGTCTATCGACGTATCTGTATAATTCTGCCATGGCAATTTTAGCTGAGAAACTGTCTATCGACGCACCTATATAAGTCTGCCATGGCAGGTTTAGATGAGAAACTGTCTATCGATGCATCTATATAAGTCTGCCACGGCAGGATTAATTGAGGAACTGTCTATCGACGTATCTGTATAATTCTGCCATGGCAATTTTAGCTGAGAAACTGTCTATCGACGCATCTATATAAGTCTGCCACGGAAGGTTTAGTTGAGGAACTGTCTATCGACGCATCTGTGTAATTCTGCCATGGTAGTTTTAGCTGAGAAACTGTCTATCGACGCATCTATATAAGTCTGCCATGGCAGTATTAGCTGAGAAACAGTCTATCGAAG
>NW_013668303.1:113048-129310 GCF_000517525.1 Limulus polyphemus
GTATCGATGCATCTGTATAATTCTGCCATTTCAGTTTTAGCTGAGAAACTGTCTATCGACGCATCTATATAAGTCTGCCACGGAAGGTTTAGTTGAGGAACTGTCTATCGACGCATCTGTGTAATTCTGCCATGGTAGTTTTAGCTGAGAAACTGTCTATCGACGCATCTATATAAGTCTGCCATGGCAGTATTAGCTGAGAAACAGTCTATCGAAGCATCTATATAAGTCTGTCACGACAGGTTTAGTTGAGGAACAGTCTATCGAAGCATCTATATAAGTCTGTCACGACAGGTTTAGCTGAGAAACTGTCTATCGACGCATCTATATAAGTCTGCCATGGCAGTATTAGCTGAGAAACAGTCTATCGAAGCATCTATATAAGTCTGCCACGGAAGGTTTAGTTTAGGAACTGTCTATTGACGCATCTATATAAGTCTGCCATGGCAGTATTAGCTGAGAAACAGTCTATCGAAGCATCTATATAAGTCTGTCACGGCAGGTTTAGTTGAGGAATTGTCTATCGACGCATCTATATTTGACTTTTACGTTTGATGCTAGAGCATTTGATGTATATGATTATAATCAACTATTTATAATCTTGTCAAATAATATATTTTTTACGAGGCTACAAATGCTACAAGCAAGACTATTTCTATGTTCTTTGAAGCTGTTGGTAGTGTTTAAGGTCAAGCTATTTTCAAAAAGTATATTTCAAAGTGCAGAAGGGGAAAACATGAGAAGTTGTATACACACAAGATATTAAAACTGAAAATTCTGTGTTACACTTTATAGTCCGATTAGCTAATCACCATTAAAACAATAATAATAACTTTAAGTTAGTATGTTTAATGCTTTCTTTGTAGGTAATCCATGGAATGAAATTCATTGTGCGTTTCAACACTTTTTTTTATGTTAAAAACACGTGAGTGTAAAAACTGGATATTAAATTATAAGCGTCATGCTAATACTAAAATTGTCTTATAGTCAGACAGTGAGGACTATACGTGTATTCTCTTTCCTAAATAGCAATCTGTTAGTTTGTTTTAAGAGGTTGCGATTTTAGAAATGTTTTGAAATGATTTTAAACTTAGATTTAAACAGGAACTATGGGTTTAAAATTTTCTAATTTTGATCATTGTTGACGATTATTACTATAAAAATCCAAATGATCAGTCTTTGAGATGTTTGTTGATTGTGCAACTACTCCAACAATACACAATCATAAATACTTTTCTTTAGTTATTCTATTCTATTCTTTTTTTTGTTTTTTTTTGTTTTGAAGTTTACATGTTTCCTTGCTGGTGATAGACAATGTGTTACTTGAAAACTTATTAACCCGATCAAATATTTTTCGTTACACCCCTGAAAATGTCAAGGCGACTTTTAATTTTCGCTGTTATTTGAATATAAACTTCTAAGTTATTATCTTGAGAGAAAAAAGACAACTCTTGCGTACTTTGTGTATGGTATGAAAAGTACGTCATGCCTGACTGCATGCCATATAACTGCCTGCTGAACAACTGGAATATAGAAAAGTTTAGCAATTATAACAAATGATAGTTTTGTTTTATTTACATACAAAGGCTGAAGGAGACCATGCTCTTAATGTTTATAAACTATTATTTTTATTTGAGCTGTCGTATTAAATAATCTGTTAAAGAAAAACAGCTGTTATACGTTACTTAAATATACTTTGAAATGTAAACTGTTTATATATAGGTCGGTAATTTTAAACATTTGTAATTCACCTTTGCCACCTGTGCTCTCCTCTCTCATTACTAGCTGTATAATTCTCCTTTAGGCGCAAGTTGTTATCTTAATCATTATGGTACGTGTAGTATAAAACTTATATTATAGAAAGAAATGAAAATTCACCTTCTTAAGTCACAGAACGCAGTCTATATTATTACAGTTTTCTTGTACTCACTTATTTTCTTAAGTTAAGGGTTTTACTAACTTGTTGTTTTTTTTAACGAACGGTTAAACACTGTTTTTTTTTTCTAAACACATTTCATTTGTTCAGGCTGCAATAATTTTAACCTACTTAGTTTCGAAATGCGTACGTTCTACGGGTGTATCAGAGAGTTATTAATATCTTGGTTCTGTCCAACCCAGAGCCCCAGTCATGGAGATGACTAAGATCAATTCTACGTCACTATATTGAAATCTTTCTCGGAGTGGAGCAAGCTAAAGATCGACAATGATATAACGTACACTGGAATTACAAGGTAATCCTATCCCGACCAACCTGTCGACAGATGATTGATATCATGTTGACATACTGCTAACAGTCTGGATATCTCCTTCTCAAATCATGAGATGTTTCCAGCTCACAACTTCCCTTATCAACTGGAATTAGGCTTCTGAAAGGAAGGAAGATGTTTCCAGCTCACAACTTCCCTTATCAACTGGAATTAGGCTTCTGAAAGGAAGGAAGATGTTTCCAGCTCATAACTTCCCTTATCAACTAGAATTAGGCTTCTGAAGGTAGAAGACATTTGCGTTTTACGCTTATACAGAAAGTAACGGTGAC
Source organism: Limulus polyphemus (assembly GCF_000517525.1). Lineage (NCBI taxonomy): Eukaryota > Metazoa > Arthropoda > Merostomata > Xiphosura > Limulidae > Limulus > Limulus polyphemus. The sequence continues at coordinate 115,585 of NW_013668303.1, forward strand.
TGTAGTGATTTTAAAACTTGAGTTCACTTCATCAGTTTTCATTCATTTTCTAATTCTTCGTTGTAAAAGATAGATTTTTGGCCATGACTCAATCATGATAAAATATGCAACCTTCAGCAAAAGTTGATTATGAAAAGCGATAATGGAAAAGAAAAGACAGAGAATAATTCTGTTTCTACCTAGCACGATGGAAAGATAGTCGGTGACTGACGTGAGTGCAAACAGCTGTTAAGGCAGGAATTTTACCGATACTCTGATCGTCTTAAAATCAGTATTTCCATGACAGCCACCATTTACTTGCCAGTCTCTAATGGCTAATCTTTACGTCAATCGCTTGCATCTTTTAAAGATAATTTTAGTGCGTACTTGATAGACCGCGCTTCATTTTTTTATTATTAAACTGCCGTAGTATATGTCACTTTGTGTGGTTTCTGGGACAAGCTATAATCAAACAGTGATTGATACCCAAAGAACAACAACAAGAAACGGAAAATAACTTAAAGTATGTAGAAGTCCCTCGTCGCCTTTCTATTGTAGATGAGTGTATTAGCCCCCCCGGCATCATCGGAGCGGCGGTCTTAGTATGTTTGCTATGACGGTAATTAAATTGTGATGGATTGTCAGACAGAAAGCTTTACAGAAACAGGTAGACGAAGCTGCTACTGGATATCAAAGGAAGACGACAAGCTATCCAAGGAGCCACTTTTCTTGCAAGCTTAGCTATTTAGTAACGACATCCTATTATTAGATGATTGGCCACAACTAAGGGTAAAATTATTTCCATGTCTTATGTGTTGCCCCCTCCAGTCTACTGTCGACCTTTACTTCTAATAGCGACGACATTTTGGAGTTAATGGGTGCTTAAGGGCCCATCAGCAAGAGTTATGCTGTAATTAAAAATATAGTGCTTTATAAATTTCACACGAGATCCCTAGACTGCACTGTGCTATAATTGATCATAAACTACTTTATAAATTTCACACTGGACTGTTAGGTAAAGATAAATTGTAATTAACTATTACATTATAATAAAGTTCTTACTGGACATTCCGAAAAAATTAGGCTTTATTTATTTTCAAACTGGATCATTTCAAAAAAAAATACTCTGCAATGAAAGTTAATTCTTACCATAAACTTCACTCTGATTACATTATGTAGATTTTGTGTAATGTTAAACATCCTTTTGAAAATTCACCATGGATAGCCCTACAGAATGATGCTGTTACCAAATGAAAAATACATTATCCATTTTACAAATAATTGTATGATAAATTTACAATAATTGAATATTATTTTTTGTATATATATATCTTATCTACCACCAGATTTATTTCTCTTGTAACTGAACATAAATACCTTCATGAAATTCACACTGATCCACCACATAGATGTGCGCTGTAATTAAATACACTGTTTAGAAATGGTTGCACAACAGCAACTTTGGTTTGTAGAATCATAGACTTCTAAACATAAGTTTATTAGTCCAGGTTTATTTTATTCTATTGCGTATTATTACTCTAGTTCATTTGTCAGTATTTTCGCATAATCAGAAATAATACAACATTAATGCAAACATATCTTGCCAAAATCCGTTAGATGCCAAATGAATATTTCAATGGTTTGTTACATAAAATGATTACTATTTTATAACACATTACGAAATGTTATATTAAAACGATTCTGGAACCTCGTCACGTCATTCTATTCCACGTGGCCACATAAGGTCATGCTCTATCTGAAGACCGTGCTGCGTAGTCCATAGCAAGTGGCTTCGTTAGAGGGCTGTAATGTTCAAATCATCCATCTTCCCTGCACTTTCCATACTCTGTAACCAAGTCATCCAGTACATCTGAAAAAAAGGATAAATGAAAGACTATATATGAATATATATATCTTCATAAAATACCACTTTCAGAGGAGCAGGCGAGGATAATTCAGGAACTTGTCAACAATTTGTTTTGAACATACAATATCAGTGGTGGGCTGGCCTTGCTGTTCATAGTTCATACTAAAGTGAAAAGTCAAGAAATGATAAAGATGTAAAATCACATGTACCAAGAGTTAATTTACGAGAGTAAAACGAATAACAAATGAATTGCATTTCAGATCGCATGATCGCGTAGGTGCCAGAATGTTTTATAACAGTGAATTTAGGAGAGTGATTAGCATCAACACTAGTTTTACAGATAAAATATAAAAATTCCTATTATTTATTAATTTTAATAACCATGCACGTGTTGTAAACTTGTTGTGAAGAAATGTTTTTTGTGTGTGTAAATTTTGTTTCAGCGACTGAAATATGAGATCAACTCATGAAGGTTGAAAAGATTACTAAAATCTCAGTCTTTATAAATATTAAGCTTGCGTTTGCTTGTTCTTCTGTCCGGAATATTTCTCGCAAATGTCTCGATCAAATTGCTAGAAAAATCTTTGTCCAAGGAGTCCGGATTGCATATTGGCTTTTCCATTCAGAATAACATTATCTGTTTTTTGCTTGCTCGAACTTTTTAATGCAACAAGTATGCTACACGATGGAACAATATCGTTGTCATCACGTGACGACTGGCTTTGTTTTCAACTTTATTTTTTTTATTTGCAAAGTATTTTACACAAAACCACTTAACCCACTTGCAATTTCTGAAAAAAAAAATGAACATTACACCAAATTATAAACATATTTCTGTGGGCTTTAACGACTTTTTTGGTCTAAAATACACATGCGCAGTTCGGTAAAAACCACATGCTTTTCACTTTGTGAACACGCATTCAGACGTTTTTGCATATTCAGCTAAGTTTGCCTTCATTACAACTTTACATTTACTCTACTTGCAATAATTTAGCTTCGGTTCGTTTCATAGACTAATATAACACCTCTTAGCTACTTTTTTATTTAGTACGGGTTTTTATTCTTCGTATTTGTTAGTTTCTTTGTTTGAACTCGTAAAACTTTGTCATACACTGAACGCTCATAACTGTTTCATACTCTGTACACTATGATAAATACAATTACTATACTTTATTGTTTACTTTACGTGTAGTTTTATTGAATAGAATTACGGGTACGTGAGTGTGTTTGTCTGACCGCGTAGTTTTTTAATAGACTAGGATTTATTGATCTAACACATTATGCCTGCAAAAAAGTATATATTAAATACTGTGCGTAAAAATGACAGAATAAGGAAAGTTCGAGCGAAGGACATGAAAACTGTTGCAAATGTTTTGCGGATCGTGGTTAGTAAACATAATATTACTGGTATCTATCGGTAATATAATAAATTACATTTAGGGACAACGAGAGTACATTTGTAATATAAACTCTTATTATGAAAACAAAAACCTGAACTCGAGTCCTCTGGTCAACAGTGCTCTACTACTGAGTTATCCAACAGTGCAAGTTGTCTCCGCCAGGTTTCATATGTGAGTATGCTCACCATACTATATTATGATAAGTACACTCTAAACATTATGTGAAGTCTATCACAGTCTTGCATTTATTCTTAAATTTCGTTAGTTAATAGTTATAGAACAATTTTGAACATAAAATCCTGCATGAAAATGGTGATAGGTATCATCAGACATGTCACTTTTTAATGTTCTTTTTTTTCATGTTATGCGTTATTGTAAACCGGTACCAGCTAGTGTTTTTAAACTAAGGAAGCAAGCTATAATCCAATGACTATATTTTTCAATAAACAGATATAAAACCTTTTAGTCTTTGCCTATATCTTTACATTACACTACTTATGTTATGATATGCATTACTATTTTGAATAAGATGTAAAGAAACCAAATAAGTCAAGACAAATGAATATTTTTTCAGGAACACTCAGGGATTATTTAGCCATTTATAATACCAAGCACAGAATGAGGCTCTAAAACAAGTAAATTACATTATATTTGAGTCCAGGTAGTGAGTATTTAGTTGAAGTTAGTATATCAGAAGATAGTCATTAGATTGTTGGAAGATATATCACCATAAAATATTTAGTTTCGTCCAGAAGATAGTCATTAGATTGTTGGAAGATATATCATCATAAAATATTTAGTTTCGTTCAGAAGATAGTCATTAGATTGTTGGAAGATATATCACTATAAAATATTTAGTTTCGTTCAGAAGATAGTCATTAGATTGTTGGAAAATATATCACCATAAAATATTTAGTTTCGTTCAGAAGATAGTCATTAGATTGTTGGAAGATATATCACCATAAAATATTTAGTTTCGTTCAGAAGATAGTCATTAGATTGTTGGAAGATATATCACCATAAAATATTTAGTTTCGTCCAGAAGATAGTCATTAGATTGTTGGAAGATATATCACCATAAAATATTTAGTTTCGTCCAGAAGATAGTCATTAGATTGTTGGAAGATATATCACTATGAAATATTTAGTTTCGTTCAGAAGATAGTCATTAGATTGTTGGAAGATATATCACCATAAAATATTTAGTTTCGTTTTTATTTCCTTGACGACGTTTTGAGCAGACACTCTTTTTCAAGCCAGAAACAAACTTATTGGTTAAGTGATTTGGTTGTTTAGGTTTAACGACGCAAAGCACCAGGGCTATATGCGCCAAAAAGTCTATTAATGTAAAAAAATAACAGAGTAGACCAAAACGTGTCAAGTTTTATTTATTTAAGACGAGGGTAAAAAATTGAATAGAATTAAAATAGCTAAAAATACGATCAATACGGACAGCATAACTTTCACTAATAACAATGTCCAACATCAAAGGTAAACCTCGAGATAATACATCATGTCTAAAATGGTTCTACTACAGGACGTTTTTAAAGGAAACAATGTACAAAAGGAAAATACACGAAATCAGAATTTAATGAGGCTTAAACAATAAAGTAATGACAATATTACAAAACTAAAGGAAATAGTGACGAGATGTTGTTAACAAATAAGGAAATAATAAAGATTAATTATACAACAAAGAAATAAAACAGTTAATAAGAACGAGTGTAAAAATATTCAAAGTAACTGAAATAATTAAAAAATAAAAGAAGATTTGTTGAAAAATTATAAAAACTGAACCGTTCGTTAATAACAAAAGGACGTATAGAAACTAATTTTAAAAATTACTTCTTTTTCGATAATGATTATTTGATTGTTGTTGGAGGGAGCACGTCGTAGGGCAAGTACTTTAACGTGGTCAATGGAATGACCAGGTTTGTCAAATTGTCGAGCTACAGACTTATCTTGATCTTTGATTGAAATGCTACGTAAGGATTCTCGTGTGCGTCCAGCGACAATACGGCTGGGTTTTTTTCTACGCATATTTGTTCGCAGTTTTACAAATAATATAATAAATTAAACATTTAGATGTACAAGTGGAATGGCTATTAACAGAATAGGCTAACGTAGGGCCCTTAACAAATTATTTATGGTCAATGTAAAGATAAGCGTTGCATTTACTCTGACAACTGTACGTGCCACATGTTGGTTGTATGTTGTTCGGAAGGTGACTATGGATGAGTAAATCTTCAATGTTAATGTCTTCTTTATAGGAAATTAGAAGTTTATTGTGATACATATGACTGGTGTGACAGTTGTCGAGCGATATAAGAGTTATTTTTGTGTTGAATGGTTGGTACGTAAGTATAAGGGAAGCGCGTATGACCAGTGACACAGTAGAAGTGTGTTGAATGAAGCGAGATTGGACACGTGTCTCTATGTTGTCCATTGTGTTTGTGTTATTGTTACTCGTGTGGTTTAAGCTAGGCGGTCGTTGAAGAGTTGAATTGGAACGTTTGTTGTTTGTATGTTTTATATGAGGTTATCGTAGGTGTAATAAAGAAGAGAAGTTTTTGTTTGTTTGTTATTAAGTACAAAGCTACACAATGGGCTATCTGTGCTCTGCCCACCACGGGTATTGAAACCGGTTTCTAGCGTTGTAAGTCCGCAGACATACCGCTGTGCCACTGGGGGCAAGAAGAGAAGTGGGGTAGCTAAGTTTCTCGATAAAACGGAACAGCTCAATAGATGTGTTATTATAATACTGGTCATTACTGCAGAACGTATGTAACCTGGTGAATTGTGATTTTGGGATGTTTCTCTTGATTATATAAGATGACTGGATTGAAAATGTAAGTAGCTATATATATATATATATCCGTCTATTTGTAATGTCCAGATAACGTACAGATAAAACCTAAAAAAAAATCACAAATCTTATCTCTATGTATAGGATGAGAGATTTTAATCTTCATCAGAATGTAGGACCATCATCATCATACAACAGCTATGAAGATCTACTAAAGAATCCACCACCTAGTTCTGTTGTCAAAATCCTTCCTGGCACACATTAAACGAATAGTGAGTTATAAATTCTAATTAAAGGCCTGAATTGTGTTCCCATTGTGAAACTTGTAAACGAGTTCAATACAGAATAGGAACTCTAGCATATTTTTCGCCGTTTGCATCTTCAAGTAAATTTATACACTTCACCTACAGATCAGTTAAGACACTAAACCCCTACATCCCAACCTGAGACCAGCCTCGAATACAACTAAGTCATTTTTTACTGAGCTACAGAAACAAACCAACACATGGACATCCGAACCTGAGACCAGCCTCGAACACAACTAAGTCATTTCTCTCTGAGTTACAGAAACAAACCAACACATGGACATCCCAACCTGAAACCAGTATTGAACACAAGTAAGTCATTTATCTCTGAGCTACAGAAACAAACCAACACACGGAAATCCCAACCTAGGATCAACTTTGAACACAAGTAAATCATTTATCTCTGAGCTACAGAAACAAACAACACATGGACATCCCAACCTAGGACCAACTTTGAACACAAGTAAGTCATTTATCTCTGAGCTACAGAAACAAACCAACACACGGAAATCCCAACATGGGAAATTCGTTTCTTTCGATTATTGCAGAGAAAAATGGTGAAAGTAAATTTACAACTTGGAATTAACAACTGCTCCATCTTTTAGAAACCTCTGCATGCTCTTCGTTTCCCTGAGAACATTTTAATAAAAAAAGGAGTGGTGTTTATTTGGAAGATATAATTTTGTGTTCAGGAGGTTCACCGAAACTATTGGACCAATCGTCCCATGCTACCTGTGATAAAAACCCCGAGATGAACATCAACAGATTTACTGTGCCACGATAGAAATATTGATAAGAAATAATGAAGTTAAGAAATTAATTGTAAAATAGCCTAAACTTTCTGTATTCTATCTTCTTCTTGAAATACATAACCCATATGATCGTGATAGACCCATAATTTCGATATGCATCTGTCCTACTGGACTCATTTCTTGTTATCTCGATCCCATACTAACTCGTTAGTTTATCAACTCCGTAATTACATCCCGATCCTATTCTAACTCTTTTATTTCATCAACTCCCAACTTACACCTTGATCTCATCCTATCTCCTTTGTTCATGAACTCCCTACTTACACCTCGATTCCATACTAACATATTAGTTTATCAACTCCCTAATTACACCTTGATTCCGTCCTAACTCCTTAATATATTAATTCTCTACTTACTTTCAGGACACCATTGAGGACTTAAAAATTGCAAATTTTGACTTAAAGCCATGGAAATCAAAATGGATTCTTTCTATGTTAGCTGCTTTGTTGGTTAAGTTGAAGATTTCATGTATCTTAAGTACACAGGTGCTATCACATTCTTGTATTGTAGATATATTTATGATGTTCTTAGATAGCTACATAAGCTAATGATGAAACTGATCTTTTCTTCAGTTCGTTAAATCCTTTCATACGTCACTCCAATACATCTCTTATACTTCCCACTGAACCAACATTCACCATATAAATCACTCCTATATTGTTTCAAAACTCTCACATTATAACAAAGAACAGTACCGTCAGTCACATGTTCCATAATAAGCATATAATTTCTTATAAACGAGACAACAAGATTAAAGATTTACTCACCCATAGTCAGCTTCCGAACAACATGCATCCATCATGTGATACATAAGAAGGTATGTAGAACTGTCAGAAGAACATATGCAAAACTAACCTTTACATTGATTAAAAAAGATTGTTAAGGATTCTGAATCAGCCTATTATGTTATTAGCCACTACATTTGTACATCTGATTGTTTAATTTATTATAGTATTTGTAAAACTGCGATCAGATAGGTGTAGAAGAAACCAGCTGTATGCTCGCTAGACGCACACGAGAATCCTTACGCAGATGTTTATCTCATATTAATACAATTGAAGACACTTATTGGATGTTTAGCTGAAATAGATATGTTACACGTCAATTAGTGTCAGTGTTTAGCAGAAATAAGTAAATTAGAACACAAGCAGTGCATGTTTCACTATTTGAATGTTTAATTGATATACGTTTATTAAAATACACTTAATTACTATATATTTAAAACAAGTATATTAGCTCTCATTTTATAGGTAATTAGCTGAAATATTGATAATAGAAAACCCTCAGTAAGTACTTACTTAATACATGTATATTAAATGACTCAGAATTCATAATAAACAAGGAAATAAACGAAACTTACTTAGAATTTATGTATGTTAGGAAATACGTAATGAGTATTCTGTTGAAATAAGTATATTAAAATGAACTTAGAAAGAGTTTAGCTGAAATAAATATAGTAAGAGGTATTTATGGAAAATTTATTAGAAATACGTATGTTACATGTCATCTAGAGAGAGTTTAGCTGAAATAAATACGTTATATGTCATATAGTGAAAGTTTAGCTGAAATAAGTAAATGTCATCTAGTGAATGTTTAGCTGAAATAAGTAAATGTCATCTAGTCAGAGTTTAGCTGAAATAAGTAAATGTCATCTACTCAGAGTTTACCAGAAATAAGTTATTTTATGTCATCTAGTCAGAGTTTACCAGAAATAAGTTATTTTATGTCATCTAGTGAGTGTTTATCAGAGATTCGTATGTTATATGTCACCTAATGTGAGTTCAGCTCAAATAAATATGTTATATGTCATCTAGTGAGAGTTTAGCTGAAATAAATATGTTATATGTCATCTAGTGAGAGTTTAGATGAAATAAATGTGTTATATGCCATCTAGTGAGAGTTTAGCTGAAATAAGTAAATGTCATCTAGTCAGAGTTTACCAGAAATACGTTATTTTATGTCATCTAGTGAGTGTTTATCAGAAATACGTATGTTATATATAATTTGTTGAGAGTTTACCAGAAACAAGTATGTATATGTCATCTAGTGAAAGTTTATCAGAAACAAATATGTTATATGTCATCTAGTGAGGGTTTAGCTAAAATAAGTATGTTATATATCATCTAGTGACAATTTATCTGAAATAACTATGTTATATGTCCTTTAATGAATGCTTAGATGAAATAAGTATGCTATATTTGATGACGAGGAACCCACTTTGAGACTAATAATGGCTGGAGATGGCTTGAATAGATAATGAAGAAAAACTTTAATATAAGTTTAACATAACAGCAAATGTACAACGTTTCGACAAGGTTTTGTCATCATGATAGACCTCTCTTTTTTCAGGGGCAAACTGAAGAAGAAAAGTCCATTATTGAAAGCTTTCGGGTTATATGGTTTTTGTTCATTTATATGTCATCTAGTGAGAGTTTAACTGAAATATATATGTTATATGTCATCTAGTGAGAGTTTAGCTGACAAATATATGTTATATGTCATCTACTGAGCGTTTAATTTAAATAAATACGTTATATGTCATCTAGTGGGATTTTAACTGAAATAAGTAAGTTATATTTAATTTAGTGAGAGTTTACTAGAAATATGTTTATGCAATCTAGAGAGATTATCAAAAATAAGTGTGTTATATGACATCTAGCTGAAATAAATATGTTATATGTCATCTAGTGAGAGTTGAACTGAAATAAATGTGTTATATGTCATATAGTGAAAGTTTAGCTGAAATATATGTATTATATGTCATCTACTAAGAGTTTAATTGTTATATGTCATCTAATGAAAGTTTTACTGAAATAAGTAAATTAGAAGACATGTAGTTGGTGTTTAGCAAACAAATAAACTAGAATACTCTTACAGTTAGTGAATTAAAATATATTTAATTAGTGGTTTGTTTAAATAAGTGTATTGGGAGATACGTGTTTATTGTTTAGTTGAAATAGTTTATTACAAGACAGTGAGGGAGTGTTTAATCTAAATAAGTATATCAGAAGGTACATGATCGGAAATAATTGTACTAGTCAGTACCAAATTGAAATTGACAAATATTATGTCAATTTCTTCTGAAACAAGTAAACTTGGAAGCAGTGTTAATTTACCGAAAACAAGTATTTTTGAAAATACTTACTTAATATTTAGCTAACGTAAGAATATTAGCAGACTCAACATTTATCTTAAGCAAGTAAATCCGAAGACATTTAATGGGTATTTAGCTAAAATAAGTATACTAAAAGACTCTTCGTAAGTACATAGATAAAAGACGTATATTTAAGGACATTTAGTTGGTACTCATTTGAAACAAATAAATTATAAAATATATTATGAAACGTTACCGAAAATAAGCATATTAATAGACACCTAGTGAGTGTTTAGCTGAAATACGTAAATAAGACAATTAGTTAGTGATTAGCTTAAGTAAATATATTAGAAGAGAAGTTTTTGAGTGGATAGTATAAATAATTATGTTATAATACATATATAGTGATTAGCTGAAGTAAATATATTAGAAGACAAGTTTTTGAGTGGATAGTATAAATAATTATGTTATAATACATATAGTGATTAGCTTAAGTAAATATGTTTTTGAGTGGTTAGTATAAATAATTATGTTATAATACATATATAGTGATTAGCTTAAGTAACTATGTTTTTGAGTGGCTGGTATAAATAATTATATTATAATACATATAGTGATTAGCTTAAGTAAATATATTTTTGAGTGATTAGTATAAATAATTATATTATAATACATATAGTGATTAGCTGAAGTAAATATATTTTTAAGTGATTAGTATAAATAATTATATTATAATACATATAGTGATTAGCTTAAGTAAATATATTTTTGAGTGGCTGCTATAAATAATTATATTATAATACATATAGTGATTAGCTTAAGTAAATATATTTCTATTTGAAATTGGTGAAACGTTTTGTTTATGAGAAGAACAAACCTTTGATTTTATTTATTACAAAACATACATTTTAAACTAACTACACAAATAAAATAAACCTTTTAAACAGTTATACAAAAGCAAGAGAGGAATTGTGCCTTACAATTATTGTAGGAATTAATCTAACAGATCTAAACCACTTAACCGAATTTTACTCTGTTTGCAAAAGTATTAAGCCTTAATCACTAGGATCATTTTTCATTAGGTCTCTCAGGCCCCAAATAAGTTATAATTTGCTTAGAAAGAGTTTCTAATAATTTACGGAAATACACAAAGTAATATTTACAACATTATTAGAAATACGAAAATTAGTTATTAACAAAATTAAATCACTTCGGGTCAAATAGACTCAACTCTAGTAGTTATTTCGATACAGTAATTATCGATAAAGAAAGTGTACAGTTACTCTTCTTGTGGTACATAATCTACCAATACCTTCAGTAACACAAATTACCTTTGATACCTAAAAGGCAAGTTACCGAGTTTGCCACAGGTAAGAAAATAATTTTTAAATATGTCCCCTCTCCTTCAGTGGCCACGTATCTGTGGTGATATTTTTACCATAAATTGTCATAATATGAGTGACAAACTTTAAATATGGCTGAAAAAATCTTATTTACTTATGATATTTCTCTTTGAATGTTTCCTGTATAGGTGTTTGCGTCAATAACACAGCACCTAGTGTGAGTTCCATTAATCGTATACTAAGAAACAGAGCAGTTGAACGAGCCACGGCTGAATTTGCAAGAGCTGCAGGGTATGGTCTCTATAACCCTTACACTGCTGTTTATCCTTGGGGTGCTGCGACCACTGCGTCCTCGTCACGTGTCTGGTCAGGAAACTACCCTGGCACCTCAGTGGCGATTAGGAAAGAGCCCACCAACGTATCTTGTATTAGTCCAGGTCGTGAACATTTGGGATTGGGTATGTTATTGATTTTAAAGAGCATAATTTCCACAACTAATATTTCACATCAGTATCTGAATTTTTTTGGTTCTAATTTCCCTCCTAGTTTTAAAGTTCCAAGGATAACAAGAGTTAATGGTATAAAAAACAGAGTAGACTGTTTTTGTGGTAATAATTAATGTTCATAATTCGTGTATTTTATCAATTTCATGAAAGTTTATCACGCAGAAAGCCGTTCATAAAAACGCCTTATAATACTTTGGTCTTTTATCGTTTGTTTGATGTCATATGAAACATTTCATGAAACAATGAAACCTCACGCAATCCCGATACTCTAGGGGTTACCTAACTTTCTGGTATCCCATTAAATGGGATACTTACTTATTGTTTTTTGTTTTTCCTTTTTTTTTCTTTAACGACTTTAATCCCAACTAATCTGAAGTCGGCCTGCAATTTTGTAAACTAAGAATTTTTACACCCGGGTTGCTGGCTCAGTCGGCAACCATTTAAGACGAGTACGTTCGGTGACGGGTATTCGAACTGAAATTGCGAGACGATCATCTTTACAATCAGCTTATTATCCATTTTAAATAAAAGAACAAAACATTTGACGTCAATATTTGGTGAATTATATTTACCAAACTAACCATTAAGCTAGTTTTAAAAGATACCATTTATTTTTTATCATTACCTTTAAGAGTCGGATCAATTTAAAAGAAGTCTGATTTATTTACAAACAAAGATGCAATTTAACCGAGATAATATTAATGTTTCAAGTTAAGTTAATCCAGCCAATGTCACGTTTGGTTAATCATGCACCATTGGCATGTACGTACCATTATTAAAAGAAAAATACTTCTAAGGAACGGTTAGAACAAAGTTAGTAAACCGAACAACTTGTATATGAAAATAAAACATTTATTAATTCAAATAGTCTCCATTCTTATCGATAATGCTTTTCCATCTTACAATCAGGTTGTTATTGCCCTGATTAAAATAATTACTTGGCTTTAAAGCAAAAAAACATGTCAATATTCTCTTTAACACCTTCCATATTTGCATACGTTTTCCCATTAAGATGGTGTTGCAGCGAACGAAAAAGATGGTAATCTGATGGTGCCATATCTGGAGAATATGGTGGGTGGGGGAGAATTTCCCAACCCAACTCTATAATATTGTGTTGCGTCAAACGTGCCACATGTGGACGAACATTGTCGTGGAGAAGAAGAACACCTTTCCGATTGACGAGTGAAGGACTTGATTTAAACATTTAATTGCTGACTATAGATCTCTGCATTGACCGTTCGCTGTGGATTGAGGAGTTCGAAATGAATTACTCCTTTGATGTCGCACCAAACGCAAAGCATCACTTTCTGTGGATGAAGTCCAGGTTTTGGGGTCAGAAATGGTTTTTATCTAGGACTGAGCCTTTTGGCGTTTAATATTCGCATAGAGAATCCATTTTTCATCACCGGTGACAGTTCTGTCCAAAAAATGGTTCACGCGCACTACGCGCCAGAAGAGACGAAGCAACGTTCACACGTTGGAAACGATGTATCATCGGAGAGTTCGTGAGGCACCCAAACACCTTCTTTATGGGGTTTTCCCATATTCCTTAAATGTTTATGTGTTGTTTCATGAGAGACGTGCAATTTCACAAGTGTGTTGCCTTGGGTTAGA
>NW_013668303.1:129578-130376 GCF_000517525.1 Limulus polyphemus
CCAACATGTCGGCCCTGCCATCACAGTTTTTAAGGCTGAAGTCACCTGAAGGAAATTTGCTAAACCATCGTTAACACTTATACACGTTCAAAACACTTCCATAAACTTCTTTGATATTCTTTGTGGCTATAGAGGCGTTGTTTCTCTTCTTGTATTGAAACTGCATTACATAATGAATGTATGACTCGTCGTGTATCATCGCTATAAGGGATTAGAGTATACCAAACTTTACACATTATATAGGCTACACTAGTGTGACGTTTAGGCAGTTCGTTTAACTATTATACATAATGTAAGTTTTAGGGGGTGATTAATGAAAGTGTTCCAAAACGCGACATTAATTTCTTGACGACCTAATATTTTAATATGTACTTTGAGTATGTAAATGTATTAATCTAAAAAGGACTGTTATGATATTAGAACTGTAACGATTCTTGAACATGCGGAAATCTTTATTTAGAAATGTCAAATACAATGTCACTTATCCACAAACAGAAACGGACGAAGCATCGTCTAATGAAATGAGAGATCGGCTCAGTTTCCGTCGGAACAGGACTACGTTTAGTCCAGAACAGTTGGAGCTATTGGAAGAGGAATTTGAGAAGACTCACTATCCTTGCGTTAGTACTCGAGAGCAACTCGCGGCCAAGACAAATCTCTCCGAGGCTAGAGTCCAGGTGAGATAAGAGCCTCAATGTAGGTTAAGAATATAAGTAGTTTATTGGTAAGGCTAGAGTCCAGGTGAGATAAGAGCCTCAATGTAGGTTAAGAATATAAGTAGTTTATTGGTAAGGCTAG
>NW_013668303.1:130915-133263 GCF_000517525.1 Limulus polyphemus
AGGTTAAGAATATAAGTAGTTTATTGGTAAGGCTAGAGTCCAGGTGAGATAAGAGCCTCAATGTAGGTTAAGAATATAAGTAGTTTATTGGTAAGGCTAGAGTCCAGGTGAGATAAGAGCCTCAATGTAGGTTAAGAATATAAGTAGTTTATTGGTAAACAGTTCAAATGGATTATAAGATAAAACGATATCGCAGGGAAGTTTGTGCTATATTTAAAAATGAATGTACGACATGCTATATCGTTAAACGCGACGGTATTTATGGGACAATTCAATGTAATCTTTATATTTTAATCTCCAGACATACTGATGTATGCTGATAAGTTTTTATAGATATTCTGTTATTAAACATTGTCTTCATTAATTTATTATTAGTTTTAAAATTAATTTAATTCTGATCAACATTTGATAAAATGTTCTTAATAACTAGCATTAGTTTCTTTAAAAGATCTGATTCAAATACATTAATTACATAAGTACAGCAACAGGACCCAATTTGGTTGATTTTGTTGGTACTTTATGTCTTAGCTAAAATAGGCTGATTGTATTAGTAAGGTAACAAAACCTTGTTTTGTTGGCATGCGGTTTAATTTTAAGATGGTTTGTTGCGTTTTAGGTTATTTGTAGGAACTACCTAATTAGATCGAAACAGAGCTAATTATATATACTGTTCTTCCTTATGACGATTAGAATGCATTGTTTCATCAGTTGGGTACCGTTGCTGTTAACGATGTTTTCGGCAGTAAACCCAATAATATCTCACGGGGTTCGGCTAGCTTAGGAGACATAGGCTAGTCCTTAATCCATGTAAAAAGCTAACAGTACAAACCAATCTCTATAATAAAAGTATAACAATAAAAATAATGGATAATGAAACTAATTATATCAGATATTCTATTCAATATGTTAATGGAAACAACACTAAAGAATACAGAACATACAAACACTAGATGTTAACTTCACGTTGTATTGCACATTTAATGTTTTTCGAACAATACAACATCAGTATGACTGGATATAAACAAATCCTCCCTAAAAACGCGGCTTCTAACCAATGAAAACCCATTAAACATCCTCCGGCAATGTCTGACATCTGAGATAACACCACATTGTCCCCTTGTGGGCCAGTGGTAACTTTACATACTTAAAATTCTAAAATCTGGTGGACACTGTGTAGATAACCTATTGTGTAGCTTTGCACTAAAAAACAAAAAAATCATACAAAATGGTTGACATAAAGTTTATAAAAACAACTAATGTTGATTAATAAGTGTGTGAAAATAAATAAGGAAACGATATTGCTTTACAAATCATCATAAGCCAGGCACATTTCTAAATAGACTATATTTTTTGACACTTAACTAAGCTACGTTTGTATTTCACGTGAGGTTCATCTCTATAATAAGATGGTTGCTTGTTTCTTGTAACAACAATGTGTTCTGCAAGCTTACTGCGCTGTGTAAAATACACTTACAGTGAAACTCAGACAGGCTTCCTTTACCCAGCTCCCCCGTAGATCTCTGAACTTACGACATTAAAAACCGGGTTTCGATACTCATGGTGGACCCAACACAGATAGACCATTGTGTAACTTTTTGATGAACAGTTGAAAAAGTAGTTGTCAGTTTAATCGAGATATCTTTGTTTTGAATAAGTTATGTCAATTACTCACCTACAATGACTTCTCATGAGGTTGCGTGCAGATCTCGGAAATCGATGAGTCACCTAAATCATATGAATGTAAGTTGATTACTGTAAGGGTTATGTTAATTTTATGAATTTACATTTCTCCAAGTGGTTTGTTCATCCGTGTTTCAATAAAGCGCCATGTAATTATTGTCTATTTGCTACAGGTGTGGTTTTCTAATAGGAGAGCGAAGTGGAGACGACACCAACGAATGAATATGATGAAACCCCTAAACGAAACCGAAGTCTCGTCACCAGAGTCCGTTTCCCTCTCACCAGAACCAACAGTGCCTTCTAGTCAAGGCCCTAAACCCAGTGAAAATGTGCCTTTAATGGGTGGTAAAAACTCAGCTTTCTCTCCAGCGACATCATTCTCTAAACAGACACTTTTTACGTCTTCCGCGCTTGTTATACAATAACTGTCTTTTACAACAATAGTTTACGTCATAAAAGCAAATAATTTTAATATACGTTTTTAATCCTTTTTTTCTTCCAAAAGGGATGAAAGGTACTTTAGTGGTTTGTGGTTTTGTAAGAAGATATATATATATATATTGATAGCTACACGCTTCTTTATTATTTCGTAATTTTACTATTTATTTTCTTTTGTTAGTAAATTTAAAATTTAGTACGAAGTAGGTTGTTTAGGTACAAAACCAAAT
>NW_013668303.1:133327-148509 GCF_000517525.1 Limulus polyphemus
AAAAGATGGTTTTGATTCAACGCAAAATCGCTCACTGTACTAGCGGTTAGAAAAATACCAACAAATATTTTGATGATAGTCAACCCTTAAAACAAAACCATAGAAAAAATCAATATGTATTGAAACTTAATGTACTCAAAAGTGTGATTTGAGTTAAACCTTATTGAAAAATGGATTTTTAATAGTATTATATTTCCTGCAAACGGTTTCACTGAATTGCATGTAGCATCAATTAATTCACGTTCTTTAGACTGGAGTGATGAAGAGACTATGAATATTTAACCTGAATTAATTATCACGTGCCTTGATATTAATGAAATAATTAGATTTTTATTTGTTCTGTATTCAATTGTTTAGGTAGCCAACAATGAAAATGACCATATACACGCACTACTCAAACTTATATGATGTATTCCCAACTAGATTAGATACTTCATTAAGTGCATTATCATGCAAAAGAAATATGGGTCTATAATATCATTCTGGAATAAACATCTTTTTTTTTTCAGAAAATTCTTTGTAGATAGGAAAGTGTCACTAATTTCACTTTAAAAAATCTAATTATTGGAAATGATTATAGTTAATTCCTGTAAGGTATAGTCAAGGTGTTGTAGAATTTAAGGAATGCCATTTAATTAGATGTATCTTGCTTACAATATAACAATTTCATTGTACGTTTAAAGTTATATTTAATGCTGTAATTGAAAAATTTGTATATTTGGTTCTGTATCAATGTTTCTTGAAAATATACTGTACCTTTGAAGAACATAATGAATATTCCTAACAAACAGATTGGTCAACTGAATGCTTGCAATTAGGAGTTGAACGAAGTTGTGGTTCAGAAAGTAAAAATAAAATAAAATAAACTTTCAGTTTATAACAACTTCAACCGTATACATAAACTTATAATACGCTGTATTTTCAGTATAGTTTTTTAGGTTTCTGTGCGCAAGATTACACTTTTCTAGTTTTATAATAATAATAATAAATCATTCATAATATGAATAAGTATAAGCAAGTCATTGTATGTGAACTGGATTACAGCCATACTATCGTGGATATAATTTCAGAAAGGTGCCAAAATAACAAATTACCGTCTTGCTATTTTAAGAAATAATTCGGGAACTATAAAGATGATTAGTCGATGTTCGTAGGAACAATTAGTGTATGATAATACAAGGGTGTAAGAAATGGTGGGAGCCTTAGACTATCCTGACTATTCGACATTGAAATGCCACCATGGATGGAATTATGACTGAAGGATAGTGTCACGGGAAGACTGTTCCTATGGTGAGACTACTAAATAATAATACAACATTTCAAAGAAAGGAACCTTTAATGTTCTCAATAAAAGCGAAAAACTAGCACACCATAGTTTATAGAAATGCAATGAGTTTTGAAACCATGCTCCAAGATAATCTGTAGTAAGGGGAAAGCCATTGTTACGAAAGAGATTTCCCAGATTTAATATCTCATTACTTTTCTGAAGCTCGAAATTGGACACTTTGAGAAGTTTGAAGAGAATATCCTTTCTTCCAACTTTACATGGTAGTACTCTAGAGGGGGACATGGCAGTGAAAGGGCCAATTTGGATTGGTGTGTCTCGGATATTTGCCAGAGCTACACATACTTCTGAATTAACATATTACAGGTACTCATCAGTACCCACCGTCAACTCTGGGGTTACTAATCGAATAACAGGTTTTCACTATCACTTTTGTAACGCCCACGGCCCCAAAAGAGTCAGTAAAATGTTTATTCGTTACAAACAAATCTTGAGTAAGAGACAATAAAATAATCTTCCTTTGAGTCAAGCAGGGGTAAGTTTATGGACTTCCAATTCTAAAATTCGAGCTTTGAGCTAAAAACAAATCTCTCTCTCTCTCACAGACACGAGAAAATAATTAAAATATTAATCCTTCATTTAGAAAAGTCCATGAGGTTGGAAATACGTTGGTGAATTACTTATATCATCTGTGTATAATGTAGATATAAAGGGGATTTGGAAAACTAAAAATAGTTATTTCTTTCATAAGATTCAATTAGTATATTTTGTCAATCCGTTCACTATTTATCATTTCAACCAACAAAACGTTAAACCTAAAGCAAAACACTTCGTAAAGTCAATCACAGATGAATCAAATTATATCAATCAAGGTTCAAATTGAGTAAAATGAACATTTTCATAAAATAATATATTCTACTTCTTCATGCTGGAAAATACAATGTTACTAAACTACCAACTTAGCTTCTCAAATAAATATTTATTAAAATGTTAAGATCACAGGTTTTTACGAATGCTTGAGCTTCTCCATGCGCTTCGAGCTTATGTTTTCGATTTAGAAAACCTTTGTTTGCCGCAAATAAAGGCTCCACAAATCTCACAAAAGGAAACGTGACCATGGTTTCAGCTATAGAGATAATAAAACAAATGCCCGGCATGGCCAGGTGGATAAGGCGCTCGACTCACAATCTGAGGGTCGCGGGTTCGAATCCGCATCCTACCAAACATGCTCGCCCTTTCAGCCGTGGGGGCGTTATAATATGACGGTCAATCCCACTATTCGTTGGTAAAAGAGTAGCCCAAGAGTTGGCGGTGGATGGTGATGACTAGCTGCCTTCCCTCTAGTCTTACACTGCTAAATTAGGGACGGCTATCGCAGATAGCCCTCGTGTAGCTTTGCGCGAAATTCCAAAAAACAAACAAACAATAAAACAAATATTAGCAAAAAGGACGATAAAAGAGAGAATAATAATCTACATACCTATGTAATCTATAAGTATGCTAAGCTTATTACATTCTTGTTTCAAGGTAGTTTGTACTAATGCTGGTTCTTCAATGATCTGCACGTGCCTGCATTTCATTGACGAATCAACGCTTGAAGTCGTACCTTATAGTCGTATTTATTGGTTGTTTCATTAGTGTTTTGGGATGGTTCTCGTCATATGCTGCATGAAAAAATATATCAACATTAAACTTACTTATGACTATTTATCCACTTAAACAAACCCTATGAAATGATTTAATATGACAATTTAGGCCTTTATTAGGTCCACTACTCTGAATAGCGCAAAATTATTTTAATATTTCCCATTATAACAATTTAACGTAAGCAGTACGTGTTAAAAATAACCGGGTTTCCCTTTCTTAAACATTGCTAGAACACGTGTTGCTTGTTTTCAAAACTTCATTTAATTAGGTTAATTCAGATATAGGTATACATTTTTATTTTTTGAATTCCATAAAACTTAAAATGAAGTTGCAAATATGTTTACATAGCGTGTCCGTCCGTGTCACTTTGGATTATATTGATAAGGTAATAAGACAAAATAGATTACGTTTAGGACGAAGGAAAAGGGGAACAATCTCCTAAGTTTAATAAATGCCGAATGGCGAGTAAGTTAGTCTGGTAATCACCATATAAAATCCTGTCTGGATTTACCTGTTCTTAAAAGATTAACAATTGTTTTTCTGTGCAAATGTAGGTTATGAAGCAAAGATATCATGTAACTTGTTTTCAACAGCATTAACTTTTCCTAAAAAAGAAAACTCTGTTACAACATGTTAAAATTAAACTCAATAATAAACTTATTTAGTAGGTCAATATAAAAATTTTAAAAATTCAGTATAGATTAATTGAATTGCACAAAAACTAGGAATTTAAAATTAAATCATCGAAGTACATTTTTGCTTCTATGAAATAAAATGCTTCTAAAGAAATGAAGTTCATTATATTAAGGGTGACTTCTTACCCTCACCAAAGATCATGTCGCTATGTCTGGTCTGCTCTATTGACAACTGTACATCTTGAAAATAGTCCAGCAGCGTAGCTTCCTCGTCAAAAGGCTCCTTCATAAGGCTGAAATATTCAAAGCACACCACTCCACCCGTTAGCTCAGCATGGCCAGGTGGTTAGGGAGCTCGACCCGTAAACTTCCCTCTAGTCTTACACTGCTAAATTAGGGACGGCTAGCGCAAATAGCCTTCGTGTAGTTTTGCGCGAAATGCAATAATAAAGCCTATTATTATAAATAATTTAGTTTTAATGAACAAATAGGTTACCTTTGTCGGTTGAATAACTTGAAACTATATACATATCGAAAAACAGTAGCATTTCCAATAATAAGCGTGATGACGTAATCATGTCAAGCCTGAGAAGGAGCTCAGTGTGACTATTCTCTCTTCTTAGTCAAGCACATTAAAATATTTTTATTACTATATTGAAACTTCGGAAAGTTACTTCTGTTATAAAATCACGTTCAACCAAACAGTGTTTACAAAGATCTATCGGAATTACTTTATTCTTCTCTTTAAAGGTTAAAAACATTGCTGATATGTATTCTAAAACCAGATTCTAATGAACATAGAGTATAAACAATTGGATCACAATTAGATATTAAAACGATAAAAGCAAATACAAATTTTGAATATCGATGACTAAACAAGAAATTACTCCTTTTTACTCTTGGAGGAGAATAGTTTTGTTTGTTGGTTGAATTTCGCCCAAAAATACTCGAGAACTATCTGTGCTAGCCGTCCCTAATTTAGAAAGTGAGGGAAGGCAGCTAGTCAACAACTCCCAGCGCCAACTTTTGGAATTGACCGTCACGTTATAGCACCTCCACTGCTGAAAGGGAAAGGACGTTTGGTGACGGTCCTAACCACCAGGCAAGAAGAATAGTCAAATATTCGAAATCCTTCGAGTTTCTGGGTCTTTTGAACTTTTTTGTGATCATTTGTGTTAATTCTTTTATTATGACAAAAACGTTAATAAATGTTCGTTGTGATGTAATATTTTCTTTTACATCCAGTGTTGAGTGTTTTACTGGATGTTCAGTGGGGAAAAGTGATGACTTGTCACTGAAAATCGAAAACTAGTAATAAAGTAAATGAAATTTTAGCACAATGCTTTATTAAGTTTGAAACTTATAGAGAAAGTAAAATTGCTGAAGTTTTAAACCAACATCTAGAAAAATGTACAGGGAATTGCAGTTTGATGCCTTTTTATAATACTATAAAAGCTATGAAATATGATCAATTAGTTGCCCTAGGTATGGTAAAGTATTACGTAGAAATATATTCTTTGCTGACACATAATTCATTAGTTTAACGTTTGGAGTTCTAGTTGTTACAGATCTATAAGCAAAGTTTGGACAGTTCAAAAGGTACAACTTATTTTATAGGTACAACATCTTTCAAAAATGTTTCAGACTATCTGGTTTCAGTTGACGAAAAGATATCTGAAACTAACAAAAGTAATACACCATTTAAACGACAATTATTTATTACTGCACAAACAAAGATATTTTGCTACATGTGTGGATCACATTTATTTAGGTCATCATCAGGCAGAATGAAAATAGATGAGACAACAGTGTATATACAAAAACTCGTGGCGTATGTCAGTTTTGAATTAATGTTCTATTTAAATGAAATAGCATCAATAGATACACACCATACACAAGGTAAAATATTCAACACAATTATAGATTAATATTTAAAATATATTGTTAATAGAAGTATAACTAGAGGACTGAAATTCCGGGACCGTCTTCTTTGTTAAAAATGATCTCCATGTTTAGTTATTTTCAGTGACTTTCTTACAATCAGTTGAGTGTAATTACTCAGGAAATTAATTCTGTTTCATCTCATAGTTATAATTAATTACATGTTCTGCTACACATGACAAAGTGCATTTTTTTTGTTTTTTACTGCAAGGTTGTGTTCATTCAAACAACATTTTAATTAACGAATTGTTTGGACAATGTAGACCTTATTTGCATTAAGAATTTATCTTATAAATTTCGTTTTTTCAAAAGTTAGTAAGTTATCTTTTAATAAAAGAAGAAAATTCAAAGTTTTGTTAGGACGTCTATAAGCGACTTGACATTCATATATCAAAATAAAGTTTCATCTTTGATTTAATATCTCAGGGAAACAAGCGACTCAAATAACTTTATCTCAGAACATTTATTTTACGAATTATCTTGTTAACAACGTTTTTAATGACTGTTGGGTCTTGTCCTCCATCTATGACCACAAGTTTAAGATACCTGATTTACATTGAAAATGCCAACATAGTTGGATGGAATGTGAATGCTCTTTAAGTAGAGTATAGAACACATCAGCTTTTGAGGGAAAAGGTGAGACGAATCTATATGTGGAGACACAATGATGGCAAAAGGCTTCCGAAAAACTAATTCTTTTAGGGAAAAATGGTAGTTTCTACTTACCAAAACATCTAAAAAAGCCAGCTGGCTATGTTATATATTTTCATTTGTAAATTTAATGTTGTCATGTGAATTGTTTAATAGTTTAATGTCACTGTGACACCTGGCATGGCCTGGTGGTTAGGGGTAATCGAATCGCAATCTACAGGTCGCGGGTTCAAATCCTCGTCGCCGAAAATGCTCGCACTTTCAGCCGTTGGGGCATTATAATGGGACGTTCAATCCTATTATTCGTTAGTAAAACAGTAGCGTAGCTTAAAAGTTGGGGTGGGTGGTGTTGACTAGCTGTCTTTTCTCTAGTCTTTCCCCGCTAAATGAGCGACGACTACCTCCAGAGGACATGTAAAATCTGCCCGAGAATCACCGTGATGCATCAGCCAAGGTGTCTCAACGATCGTAAGCCGCCTCGGGACTAAAAGGAAAAAGTCACTGTGTCTACACACTACAAACGTATCGTCTACGTAAGTCAATCAAATTTATGGTTTAGGTGACAGTTGGGAAAGAACAGTGGTTTCAAAATGATCCACGGAAATGTTGCAAAGTACAGGGGAGATGGGAGATCCCGTAGGTAATCTTTAAATTATAGAAAAAAATACGTTATTTACTTGGAAAAAGGGGGCATAACTTAGGATTTCCTCAACTTTATGGCATCCTCAATTTCAAGTGCAGAAATCTGATCTTGAATTAACTTGTCTTCAAAACAGCTTATGTCTTCATTTACAGGAACTGAAGTGAATAAAGATACAATATCTAAAGAAACCATAGCATCGTTATGGGATGGTTTTAAGGATTAAAGTTGATTAACAAAGGATGCTTATGTCTTCATTTATAGGAACTGAAGTGAATAAAGATACAATATCTAAAGAAACCATAGCATCGTTATGGGATGGTTTTAAAGATTAAAGTTGATTAACAAAGGATTTTGAATCTTTAACGTAGTGTTTATGCTGTGAGGATAATAAAGAAAATTTATCAGTTATGAATTCAGTAAAGAGATGTGATGAAGAGTTGATACCAGAAATAATCGGGTGATAAGGGAATTTTTTTCACGTACTTTAGATAATGCATAAAAATTTGGAGGAACAATATCATATGTTAATAATTTAAAAATTTGGCTAGAGGTTAAGGTAATACGGTGTTTCAATATGTTCTTAACTTTTCATGATAAGTGTTAATGGGGTTCTTACTTAACAAATTATATGAACCATCTGTTAACAGATTGTTAATCCCTCCATTATAATGGCTGTTGCTTACGATGGTAGTTTGGGTACCTTTAAGAACTATGGTTATGGCAACGTCTTTATTATGTCTGAGAGCCTTAAGGTCAAGTATTTCGTACTTCGGGATTAAATTTTCTATATTGTTAGGAATAAGTTTCTTTACAGAAAAATTTAATCCTTTGCTTAATAATACTAAGTGTCCCTCGGTTATCAATGTGTAACAGAACGTGTCATTAATATTAACTACCATATTCTATGAGATTAAATTGAGTCAGTTTGTTTATTTAAGTCATTACACTGAACTTAACGTAAGATAGTCGTTTAAATAAACCCGAAAGACCTGGAAGACCTGTTATTTATTAACAACATATTTTGTATGCTGTTATATAAATATATTGCATATTATATTTTATGTATAGTATATAAATGAGTGTGTGTGTGTGTGTGTGTGTGTGTAAACATGTATTTATTGGCTTTGTCCATTAATTTAAATAGAACGTTAATTTAAAATTGGCATTCACCATGTGTTATAATAACAAATTCTTTAATATAGCGTATATAATGGTGTCTCGTCTATTTTTATTCTGCCCGATGATCACCCGAACAAGTGTGGTCGAAATATGTATCAAAATAGCTTTGTTTTTGCAATAATAAGTTATTGTGTTTTTAATGATGTATTACTATTATTAATGGAATGCCACATGATATTTGAATAAACAACTTGTTGCTGAAGTTGTTTTTTTATATCAAAACTTGATCTAATCAATCTAACTTGTTGGGAGTTGATACGATCGAGTATAATTGAATAAAATTAGTGTGTCTTAGGCTTAAGAAGCAATAAAATATTAGTAGGGCTACGCTCACAACTGTTTGTAGTGGTGGTGGTTGTTGATAGTATTACATATTTGCAAAATTTACTTATAAATTAAGTATCCTTACGCATTTCAGTCACATTGTTGTTTTCGTGCTGTGATTTAAATTTACAATATTCTTAAAAGCATTAGAAACAAATTACTTTCGTCAACTTAAATTAAATGAATATAACACACTCCTCAGATTTGTTTCTTAAATTTATTTTTAATTGTTTTGAATCCGCAACGACATTTTAAAGAATCATGCTGAAAAAATAAAATAAAAAGCGTTATGGAAATCGATGTGATTTATCACAAATTTTGGGCCTAATAACTTCTAATGTTTTTCCAGCTTTTGGTGGTTAAACCGTAGCTTTTGAATATTATATTGCATATATAAATAGCGTTTCAGAGATTCATTTTATCTCTAATCATACAGTCAAGCTGACGAAATTTGTTACTGAGGAAGGACGATTGTGTAGTGACTTGTTGAAAACAAAAGATAGATTTGAAATGCTATTATTACACGCCTCTGGTTTAGAATGCGAAATGGACAAATTAAGATGAATGTGAAGAAAAAATAAAAAGACATCTAGAGTTAGTGCGTTTCACATCACAAATTTTAGGTCTAAAGGATTATATGTTTGTTTTCTATGCCTTTAAAAAAGTAAACTTGACCCTGTAGAGAAAACTTTCCAAATCATATTCTTAATTCAGAATATATGTGGTGTGGGACATTTCTTTCTTATTAAAGAGATTTGAAAATGCATTTTTTCTGAAAGACTGTAAACGGCTTTTATTCTCTCAGACAAACATTATGCAATTTTTTAGTAAATCCACATACAGATAAGCATAAAAAAGATCAAATTTAGTCGGTCAAAGTAACATGAAGTTCTGATTTTTTTATAGACGTAAAAATATATTTTGTTTCCATTAATGTAATAAAACAACCAACCTACAACAGTACTAAGAATGATTACTTATGCTGCCATCTAGTGAGAATTTCTCTTTAATTTGTTTGCTTTTCTAATCCCATTTTAAGTATATTAGTTTCAAAAAAAGTACATGTTTAAAGCAATATAATAATTATCACCAACAATCAATTTTAATTTACTTTAGAAATTCTACTATAAATAAGAAACAATTAATTATTGAAATTCAACATAAATTATTTTACCTAGATTTCATAACTCGCTCAAGAGATGGCAGCCGAACAGCGACTTTATTACGTTTTTATGAAAAATTACGATTATAAGGCCTATTTAACTTTATGAAATTATGGCAACTTTAAAATGTAAAATATAAAGCATTATGAATGCATATTCCAACACTCAGGCAGTAATGCACAGAAATACGCATGAAAAACGGAAGTGAAGGATATACAAAATTATTTGTGATGCACAATGTAAAAACATAAGGTTTTTCATTACAAAGAAAAAAATGGAGTGTATTGTGCACTGCGTTAGGTTCTTTGGAGTGTACTGTGCACTGCGTTAGGTTCTTTGGAGTGTACTGTACACTGCGTTAGGTTCTTTGGAGTGTATTGTGCACTGCGTTAGGTTCTTTGGAGTGTATTGTGCACTGCGTTAGGTTCTTTGGAGTGTATTGTGAACTGCGTTAGGTTCTTTGGAGTGTACTGTGCACTGCGTTAGGTTTTTACAAATCTACTTTCCTCATATCATAATCTAATTTTTTTCATCATTTATACATTGATTAAGTTATTACTTAATGTAATTTCAAGGAAAGTTTGTTGGAAAAAGAAAACGGGTACACTTAAATGTTAGGAGATACTGAAGAAAGTTGCGTTTCAAATTAAGCACAAAGCTACATAATGTTATCTATGTGCTCTACTCACCACGGGTATCGAAACCCGATTTTAAGTGTTAGAGCATAGTAAGGAAAATGACATTTTTCTTGAAGTAAAGAAAGCAGCAGAATCGGAAAAAATATTTATTGTGCTGAAAACTGCTAAACATGATTCTACATAATTAGCTTATGTAAATAATATCCATTATACAGAGTGATCCAAAAGTAATATGACCTTAATTCGTTACAAATGTATGTTTTGTCTGTGTGTTTGTTTTTATGGCAAAGCCACATCAGGCTATCTGATGTGCCCACCGAGGCGGATGGAACCCCTGATTTTAGCATTTTAAATTCGTAGATTTACTGCAGTCCCTCCGGCGAACATTTTCTCTCTCTCTGGATTGCAGTTGAATGAGCACACTTAAACTGACATACACATTTTTATGTAGTGTTATCTAGATAGAGAATGTTGTGAGGAATTATATTCCTCCTATACGTATTCTGAAGTATAACATTCCTAAGAATGTTATTCTCCAGAATAGTATAGGAGGAATGTTATACTCCAGAATACGTGTAGGAGGAATGTTATTCTCCAGAATACGTATAGGAGGAATGTTATTCTCCAGAATACATATAGGAGGAATGTTATACTCCAGAATACGTATAGGAGGAATGTTATTCTCCAGAATACATATAGGAGGAATGTTATACTCCACAATACGTTTAGGAGGAATGTTGTACTCCAGAATATGTATAGGAGGAATGTTATACTCCAGAATACGTATAGAAGAAATGTTATACTCCAGAATACGTATAGGAGGAATGTTATTCTCCAGAATACGTATAGGAGGAATGTTATACTCCAGAATACGTATAGGAGGAATGTTATACTCCAGAATACGTATAGGAGGAATGTTATTCTCCAGAATACATATAGGAGGAATGTTATACTCCACAATACGTTTAGGAGGAATGTTATACTCCAGAATATGTATAGGAGGAATGTTATACTCCAGAATACGTATAGAAGAAATGTTATACTCCAGAATACGTATAGGAGGAATGTTATACTTCAGAATACGTATAGGTATATATGTCTGTATATAGTTATATGATGGTCGTTAGTAGTATCCATAAGCAATTAACTTAAGCAAAGCCTAGTTATCGGTGGTTATTTACTTGGTGTCAGATATCAGTACATTAAGTGAAGGTTAGTCATCATTGTTCAACGTAAAAATAGTGAATTACTTCACGAGTTTTAATTATTTAGTGGTAATTTTTGTTGTTTGCTACAAAATACAGCCCAGGGCGTTTATCATGAAGAACACTCACACTAATCAACACTAGTATCAAAGAGCACTGAATCATCAAACCGTGAATGGATATATATATATATTTAAGTTTCATACTTCGTACTTCTTTCATATTTAGATGTTTGTAAGTACTTTATTATAGAAGGTGGCCCAATAGCAGTTATTCTCCAGAATACGTATAGGTATAAAAGTAGCCTATACCTAACTTACTTACTTATGGATGCCCCCATTGGCACAGCGGTATTTCTGCGGACTTACAGCGCTAGAAACCGGGTTTCGATACCCGTGGTGGGAAGAGCACAGATAGCCCATTGTGTAGCTTTGTGCTTAATTCGAAACAAACAAACAACCAATACTTATGGATACAAGTAAAACTTAGCACATGACTAGCCTTTACTTAATTAACGTATTTTTGGATACTAGTAAAACTCATTCGATAACCAGGCTCTACAGTTATTTACGTACATTTGGATTCAAGTAAAATGTATCCAATGGCTAGTATACTTAACTTACTTATGGGTAATAGTAAAACTCATTCGATAACCAGGCTCTACAGTAATTTACGTACATTTGGATTCAAGTAAAATGTATCCACTGGCTAGCCTTTAGTATACTTAACTTACTTATGGATATTAGTAAATATCATCTGATGATTAATCTTTATCTAACTCCCTTATCTATGATTAGTTATATAGATTATCAGATGAGTATTTACCCAATTAACTCAAGTTGGAAGATTTGATAAAAATGATGTGATAACTAGCCGTTATAGCTTATTTATATGTCTTAAAAATCATTCAGTTTTATCTAATTCACAAACACTGAATGCTTCACGAATACGTAAGCTATACTTTATAGATTTCATCTAATCTGAAAGCACATATCGGGTTGTTTTGAATATGGTAGGCTTCCTGAAATTGTTTTATTTGATTTACCGATTACTTGATTCTTGTTTTAAATGAAGTTTAAGCGCATGTTATTGGTGCTCAGTCTCTGAAATTCAATCGCACGTAACTTTGACACGTACGAATTGAAATTATTTATTTTATTCAGTTATTTAAAAAAATCATCGTTAAAAGATTATAACAGAGTCCAAAAATAAGTTTACATGTTTACTTAGTGCCACGTTTTAAATTTCAGTGGTATATATATATATATATTTCAATTCAATATATTTTTGTTTATTTTCGGATATTCGTGCACAGCATCACAATGGTTATATGCGATATTCGTAAGTTTTGAATTTCTAGGCCAGAGCGAAGGCAGCCAGTCAACAGTATCAACAGCCAACTATTGAGTTACTGTAATTCAATAGAGTGATTTATTTGTGTCGCTGAGTTTGTGCCAACGTTACCGTAGGATCCACAGTTTGACACATTATCCACGAGGTTAAAGTCAACCCAACAATTTTGCACTTTTCGGTTGTCTTGAGTTAAGAAACAAATGAGTATGCTTTTGATATCACATATATTTGGTACAAATTATTAGTAAAACACACCTGCATAAATTATAATTTTTTCTTTTGGTATAATTGACCGGAGTCATGGGCTAATGCATCGCATTTTGATGTTGTATACTATACATGAGAAAAGATAATAATACGCAAGAGAAAATAAAACACTTATTAGGAAGAAAAATACATAAATAATGTAGACCATAATATTTTACGATGTTGCTGGAGTATTTATTTTCTTACACCAAGATACTCAAGGCACGAGTACTAAAATCTCATAAGACTTTTTAATGCATGTTAAAGTGTTAACTTAAATAAGGTTTCATCATGATGTTTATTTCATAAAATAAAGTTTAAGTTGAGATTCTTTATAAACATCGTACATTTTTGCCTAAATTTTAACTATTTATATACATCGTAGGCTATTTTTGAAGTTTTAATTCTTTACACAAAGCTTAGGTTATTGTTTAAAGTATAATTCTTTGCAAACACTACAGGTGACTGTTTAAGTTATAATCCTTTACAAACACTACAGGTTACTGTTTAAATGCTAATTTTGTGAAGAACGATGCATACACATTCCTCACTTATTCAGTGTTGTTTCATTTTTATAAAACAATTTAAATTGTGAATTGTTAATTGAGATAATGAGCTAATAAGTAAAATAAATTCAACAAGTATTATTTTTCGAGACATAGTAACGCTGTATTAATATACATTTAATTATACAGAAGATTTCTATTTCTAGGCATGTGAACCTCGATTAATAGACTTTGATCTATGAACATACAAGTAGCATAGAGTACTCTTTAACACATTTGCTGAAATCATTAAAATATATTTTGTTTTTAATAGCTGGAAAAAGCTTCGAATATGGGTCATAATTAATATTAATTATGAATAACATTTGTGTGAAGCTTTGGTTGAAACGTTGAGAAAATTATTTTCTGGGAGTCGCATTTCTGAAGTGTTCTCTACCTGTTTACAGACTACCTTGTATAACTTAGTCAATCTATTACCTTGTAACTTCGTCAATTTTATCTCTAGCCGTTTACAGACTTCATTGTCTAACTTAGTCAATCTATTACCTTGTAACTTCGTCAATTTTATCTCTAGCTGTTTACAGACTTCATTGTCTAACTTAGTCCATTTATTACCTTGTAACTTCGTCAATTTTATCTCTAGCCATTTACAGACTTCATTGTCTAACTTAGTCAATCTATTACCTTGTAACTTCGTCAATTTTATCTCTAGCTGTTTACAGACTTCATTGTCTAACTTAGTCCATTTATTACCTTGTAACTTCGTCAATTTTATCTCTAGCTATTTACAGACTTCATTGTCTAACTTAGTCAATCTATTACCTTGTAACTTCGTCAATTTTATTTCTAGCTGTTTACAGACTTCATTGTCTAACTTAGTCAATCTATTACCTTGTAAATTCGTCAACTTTATAGGTTACTACAGATGAAGAACTACCCGTGATGCACTACTGAGGTAACTAGTGAACATCTAATGACAGAAAATGTACAAAATAATACAGAAATAAAACATTTAAATGACTGTTTAACATATGAAGCTTTTTATTTTGGAATCGTAAAGACTGTAAAGTAAAAGCGAAAATCCAGTAAACAGTTAAATCTCGAAAATGATAATTAAGAAACGGACGAAAACTACAAATCTGTAATGTTAGTACATAATGTGGCTGAGAATTGAAAATGTGATGCTACATAATACACAAACCTAGGTTTTCAGTGTTAAGTAAGTGATTAAAAAAAGAATAATTGGCAAGTATGGCTTAAGGGAATCACATTAAAATTATCTGAAAGTCACAGACTTTTTCTTAACGGAAAACAAACTGCCTTGAATTATGCATCTATCCACATGTGATATATTGAAAATATGAAATACAAGAAGAACTCCAGGAGACGCTTACTGGTGTGGAAAAACGGTATTCAGCACGCCAATAAAAGGTCTACGATTCATGTCTAGC
The DNA here is from genome assembly GCF_000517525.1 of Limulus polyphemus. Taxonomy (NCBI): domain Eukaryota; kingdom Metazoa; phylum Arthropoda; class Merostomata; order Xiphosura; family Limulidae; genus Limulus; species Limulus polyphemus. Next base: position 148,195 of record NW_013668303.1, read on the forward strand.
GGAAAATATTGGCAAGATAATAAGCAAACTGTGAACCACGTTAACCGTTATAAGTTCTCTAAGTATGATAATACATTAACGAGGGCCTTATAAACATTACATCTCATAATCATAACTGAATAAGTTAATTAGATTATAAATATAATTTATATTCCTTTCTGAATTCCCTAGTTTTAATAAATACTGGTTTAAAGAATGAGCATTCAGATTACATAAAATAATCGACTCGCAATAGAAATTTCTTTTTTACTTGCAAATTTACAAATTATGTTCTAGTTTTCCAATATTGTATGTAAGAATTTAAGGTATCTTCTA
>NW_013668303.1:149491-154708 GCF_000517525.1 Limulus polyphemus
AATTCGGGTTTCGATACCAGTGGTGGGCAGAGCACAGATAGCCCATTGTGTAGCTTTGTGCTTAATTACAAACAAACAAATCTTTAACGGAGCCCCCAGTGGCACAGTTGTATGTCTGCGGAGTTACAACGCTAGAATTCGGGTTTCGACAGCCGTGGTGGGTAGAGCACAGATAGCCCATTGTGTAGCTTTGTGCTTAATTACAAACAAACAAATCTTTAACGGATGAGCGAAGAAAAAGAATACCTATGGATACTACACACCTGAGTTTTAAACGCTTTTTCCAATCTGTATTATCTAACTATTAAAATGTAATAATAATAACAAGTCAATAGAAAAAGTTAACAATTTCTGATTGGAATAAAGACTTAACAAAACCAAATGGTTCACACATATATCTGCCGATCAAAGATTTTTTACTTCATTCCATCGTTCCAGTACATGGTATAAGATATTTAAATAACACTTTAATTTGTTAGTGTTCTGTGTTTAATGTATAGAGATAAAAGTGCGGTGTGGTCTCTTGTGTACTGGAATACCATGTGTCCATAATCCTTTATTTTGATTCCCAAGATACTATATACACACATGTGTCATTATAGAAACTGTTGAGGAACGATTGAGGTGCCGTTTCAATTTATAAAAGTTTTCTGCTTCTTAGAGCACGAAAACATGTACAAATAGTTGATGTATACGACTTTAAATTCTAAAAAAAAACATTATATATGATGAAATTAAATCAAAGGAAGTTCGTTTACCGATGAAATGTCCTTTTCACTGAATTGCAATTATTACTCACACACAAGAGTAAATTGAATTTTTACGCTCTGGGTTCATCAGTCTCCCAACCCTCATCCCGCTTCATTAAACATAAAATAATCTCTTTCTCTTCTGACGTACAACAATCCATTAATCAACGAATGGACATTCACAATAATTAGTATAAGACTATATTTCTTACTCTTTAATCTAATATATAAATATTTTCATTAATTATTATATTATCAATATTTTACTTCTTTACAAGTTGTAAGAACATTGCAAAGTATATGGAAGAGTGTGTGTGACATCATTTACTGAATTAACGTAGTTTCTCTTTGTATATGTATAGATACATTTCTCTGTATTCAGGTGTATCAGTTTGTTCATATTTTCTTCAGTGGTTTTGTTTTGGCACTTCATATTCAATCCATATTCATATAAATGGAGTCGTAGGTTATATCTGTTCAAAAATGGAATTATTCAAGTGTATATGAGTAACGCTACATGATACAGTAGTCGCCAACTTTGTCTTATTGGGTAACATATTACTAGATAAATTTCAAAAATAGTTGTTGTAGCTATGATTTTCAGTTGATAGCTGAAAAATGTACGATGTTTTTTTGTTTTTTCCCTTAGCCTACAAAATGTTTCTTACATTACAGCTCATTTACTAAACTATAAGCTTCCGAATTACCCTTTGTCTTTCTATGAAGTCTTAGGAAAGACTATCTTGGAAGTTAGAGTAATGTTCTTTACAACGTTGAAAGTATAGAATATAATTCTTTGCCTAATTCTAGCAAAAATGGGGAAAAAATGGCGGGTATCAGAATTCAACTGAATTCGAAAACGTAAATTAGCAAATGTTTGTTATATAAATCAGTGAAATAATAATACGAATTCTTAACGAACTCTACGATAAAATGTATTAGCCATAAGTAGAAAATAACTAATAGAAAACCCAATTGGCAAGTCAATGCGATATTAACAGCGTAAATTATATATACATATCTAACTAAAATTATTTAGGTAAGGATATGATTATACAGAAACATAGCTTGTAGCATGTAATTCTAACTAAAAGAGGATTAATGTAACATCTAATTCTAACTAAAAGAGGATTAATGTAACATCTAATACTAACTAAAAGAGGATTAATGTAACATCTAATACTAACTAAAAGAGGATTAATTTAACATCTAATACTAACTAAAAGAGGATTAATGTAACATCTAGTTCTAAGTAAAAGAGGATTAATGTAACATCTAATTCTAACTAAAAGAGGATTAACGTAACATCTAATTCTAACTAAAAACTTATTCATTATAATAACCTGAAAAACATGTTCTTCAATGCATTTTAATAAAACTCCTGTTAATCCATAAAAAATGTGTTTCAAACATCAAGGGGTTTAATTTTCTACAAAACAAAATTACTATAAACATGCATGTAAGCCTAGAGCAGGTAATAAAAAAGTTTCATCTGTTTATTTTGTTTATAGTATTATTCTATATATATCGATTACAGATAATGAGTTTTAATTTGGCAAAGTAACTATGTTTTTCTTAAAGAAAAAATGTTTTAACACTCATTAGAAGAATGTTCAACTTTTGTTAATTTATGCTTTGATTAAACTAAAACTTTTTCTACTTTTCGTTAAAAGATGAAGTTTAAAATTTTCGAGTACTTTTATGATGCCATTATAGGGTTAGGTGTAATGTAATGTCGATTTAAGTTGAAAGAGTGCGAGAAGGCGGCTGATCTTTGCTCATTCTCTAAGGAATTAGGAGATTACAGACTTTAAATCATTAGAAAATGATTGGAAAGAGGGAGTATAGCAACCGTCTTTCTAGGTTCAGACGGTATGAAGACCCTCTACGTTTATGAAACGTTATAATCCATCGTATGAGAAACAAGTACGAGTTCAGAAAAAAAGGGGATCAAGTCGGCCTGGGATTGGGAAAGAAATATAAAAGATGGATGTTTAACATGACCAGGAAATGTGAGAGAGGACGAATAAAGCGAAAAAGGGGAAGGAAATAAAGTAACATGCAGCAAGTAAGAGACAAAAACCTAGTCTTAAATCTATGTGTTGTTGATTATTAGTAATTAACATCATTTTGCTATGTTACATCGGTATGAATCAATTCTTGATAGAAATAAGTAAAAACTAATACAGTTGATGGACATAAGAAAGGAAAATGAAATGTGAGTTTTTCAGGATCATAACATTTGTATTAAATATAAATTAACTTCTATCATCGAAAGGTATAAATACGAGAGAAAAATATAAAAACAGACAAATGTGACATTCATTTTTTTGTATGTTTTGATATTTTCATACTATTCAATGTCACAAATAGACAGAGCAAAAGTGAATCCAAAAATAAAGTATATATATATATATCTGCTAGTTAATAACATTATAGTCACTTTATATTATAAAACATTTTATTATATGTATTCAAAATTTTATGAACAATAAATAGTAAACAATCGAGTTTTTATATTTTTTTTTACAATAATTATATGACCCCTCAGCAGAACGTCTGAGGGCTTAAATGGCTAAAAAGCAGCTTTTCTATACTCGTGGTGTGCACAGCACAGATAGCCCATTGTGTAGTTTTGCGCTTAACAAGAAACAAACGAATACAATAATTACACACTTTTGTATCCAGAGATGACGTCAGCCAAATTGCTGGTGGTGCTACTTCGTCATTGTCTGGGAAATGTTCAGTATAAATTTACATAAATCAAGATAGCAATTGATGAAAATAGTTTTCGTAAGCAAATTCATTAAAATGTTTTAAAACTATATTCTAAAACGGTATGTTAATATAATATTAAATTGAATAATCTAAGCTTCTAATACCAAATAGTAGTCAGGTGCACATAGATGTTTTATTACCCCATTGTCCACAGAAATGTTAGTGACTAGTTGTGATTACTAAAGCGAACTAAGTTTGGGAGCCAGGATATGAGATTAAACTGTCTAGACCAAAAATACTGATCTTAAGAGATTTAATTGAATATTCTCTTGATTATACTTTTTTATGAGAAGATTTATATTTTTGTTACATGAAATTATGTTGAGAAAATAGTAAAAAAAAGATTATTTTGTGTATCTTTTCTTTCATCCAAAAATGTAATTCTCTGTTATCAGTTTAATAACAAATATTTTATTTGTAGTAAAGACTATTAACTCGAACTGTAGTGACTTCGCTCAAAAATTTGAAAGTGTGAAAACTCTTTCATTTAAAAATATGTCCTTTCTGTTCCTTTTCGAACTAAACTTTATCGAACGAGAAAAATTCCTAAGCTGAATCTTTCTAAATCTAAAATAAACAAAAGAAAATAATGATTACTAAATAGGATTAGTGAACCTGAACACTCAGAGATAAAATAATAACTTGAAATAGCTTTCTCTATATATGATAGCGCTCAGTCCGGTGGCAAGGATTTAGCACTGTCACCCAATACCACAATTTTCACTGTAATAACCTTCTGAAAAGGACAGTGAAACCAATCTTAGATCACACGTCTTGACAAACTGTACATAGATATTCTGCTGTACATGAATTGGCTTTGAAGAGAACATTTAAGCAGAACAAAGGCAAAGAAATCTATTAGAGCTGCATCAGTGGACTTTACAGATTTGTGGCTGAATGGGATTGCTATCAGTTTCTTTGGTTATTTTTCTTTTGTAAGCAGCCATTGATTCTAAGTATGGTTTTAAGCTTGAATTGAGAGCCTTGATGAACACCAAAATCTTCTTAACGGTGTGATATTCTCAGATTCACTGATTTTTCCTTCTAGATAACCAAGATTAACAGGGGATTTCAAAACCTGAGTTATCTTAACCATGACTGAGTTAGAAGCAATGTAAGAGATTGGACACAGTGAAACACATATTCATACACGCAAAAAAAACAATCAAAGGCACACTGAAGTGTATTTAGTGACGCCCTTACCATAGATCAAATCAAACATTTATTTCTAATCCGTATACAATTATTTTTAGCGTCATATAATCTTTTATATATACTTCAATCTGTCCAAGGCTGAGAAAACATGACATCGTATACAAAACACAAGAATATCGTTTTTCTAAGGAAGCAGGAGTTGTACACAAGACTAACAGTTACACTTGCTTGAAAATAAGAGATATTGTACCTCTTGACTTGCTAGTGGTAAAGATCACTGTCTATTTTAATACAGCATGATCTAAGCTACAGCAACATTTCTCACGAGAAAGTGTATGTGATATCCTAATTGAATGAAACAGTTCCCTGAGTAACTAAGTCAAAAGAAACTTAATGGTTATCATGATTAGCTTTTTGTATTTGGAATGCCTGTAATGTGTACAGAAAGTTGGATAAATATACATTATCTAATGGGGCCAAAAACGTAGTATGATTTCATGCTTTCATATCACTATGGTACCATATGATATGTCCA
>NW_013668303.1:155247-161201 GCF_000517525.1 Limulus polyphemus
CGTAGATGTGGTTTTTTAGATAATTTACAATGATAAATGTTCTGTTGTGCGAGTTTTCCACTCCTTCTAATGTTGTGTTCTTTGGTTTTCCTCACAAAGGACTGTGCTATACTCCTTCAGTTATAACTACATGCAACTACATTAGCATATGCACATCATCCTTAAAAGTGTAATTAACCCTTTTAACTCGATTGTCCGTAATATGCTTTAAAATATTGAATTAGAACTATTGTTAAATTCAATAAATGATCCAAATCATAGTAATAGTCCCAACTGTTCAATCAAGTATAGTAAAATTATAGGTGTAAAATATGATCATAGCATGGTATATAAAACTTCGCTTTAAAACTAAATATATTTCTTAATTATGTGAAAATAATATGAATAACGAAGTTTCCTCTTTCCAAGGAAATACATATTTCACTCATGAACTTTTGTCTTGTTCTTTTATGGAGAAGACTTTACACACTGTTTCCATTCCATACTGTTTTCTGATTTCTTTTGCTAATTCCAAGCATTGTTTGTTTGTAATTAAGCACAAAGCTACGCAATGGACTGTCTGTGCTCTGCCCACCACGGGTATCGAAACCCGGATTCTAGCGTTGTAAGTCCGCTGTGCCACTGGGGAACAATTCCAAACATACTAAAACTTACAATATAAATGTTAGTCTTCATCCAAAACAATGTATTAGTTAAGGAAATTTTAAATTATTTTAGATAATTTTGGTGAGCTTTGACAATGTATTAGTAAGGAAATTTTAAATTATTTTATATAATTTTATTAATTATGAAGCAACTGGAAGATCATAGGCTAAAAGGTATCGCATTGATGAAAACATTGAAACAACATAACACTGGAAAATAACGTCGATAATAATGTTTATTTAATTAATAAAAATTATTGAGAGGTACATTTACAACATAAATACAGTGATATATCCAAGCTCACCAAAATTATATAAAATAATTTAAAATTTCCTTACTAATACATTGTCCAAGCTCACCAAAATTATATAAAATAATTTAACATTTCCTTACTAATACATTGTCCAAGCTCACCAACTTACATAATATTAATAAATATAGATGAATTTGTTTAGTTAGAAAAGTTACTCAAGAACAGTCTTTGAATTAATAGACTAGAGCACCTTCAACTCTTGGTCTACTCTAGTTGAATAGTGGGATTTTAACTCACTCTTAGAACGCACACATATATCCCTAAAGTGCGGGACCCTATTTTTTGTTTTTCGATAACGTGAAGTAAATCATTAACCCTTAGATACACAGATCGGCATGCTAACCACTAACCCAACGGAACATTTGAAACAAAAACTATAAAATATAGATAGAATAGTGTATGAACAAAAGTTAAGCGAAACTTTGAAAAGTGAATACATAAAACGAAAATAGCTGTAATAAATATTCACATTAATATACAATAGCTAAATTATATAATAAATAACAATAATATGATTAACATTAACTTATTTAAAATGTTTACAAGGACGTTATAAAATCTGGGAAAATGGGGTGTTCCACCTATCTCAGTAACCACGTGATTACACTACTTGTAAAAGGGATATCATTCGTGTTATATTAAAGTTTTTCGAGTTACACTTGGGTCAGCGAAAATAAATATTTACGATAATAACTATTTTTTTACCTGTTTTTACTACTTTGGATGAAATGTTAATTTGTTTAGTTACTGAAAGAGTTCTTAGAATAACGCAAGAAGTGACGAATAGAACATTGAATGTGAATATTTGAAAACATTTAACTTTTCACAAAACTTAATATAGACTTTAAATAAATCGATTAATCTGTAATGTCAGATTTAGAGCAGCAATTGCCAAATTTTCTTATTTATAAGCATCCGAAAATTTAACCATATCTAACACCAATGCTACAAATATATTTTGATAGAACGTCTATTATCTCCGTAAAAATATATCTTGTTGATTTTTATGTATAGTCTTTAAACCTGAACCACTCTTTTTTTTTCAGAAGTTTAAACAAAATAAAATGACTTTTCAAGAACGAAAAGATAAAACTCAATACGTTAATCCGTTTCTGTGTCTTTTGTTATGTCTTTTTTTTTATAGATTTAAGTACTCTCTTGAGGTTTCCTACCAGTTGGCATAGCAGTAAATCTAAGGGCTTAACTGCTATAAATTGAGTTTCGATTGCCACAGCACAAATTTCCCATTATGCTGATTTGTGTTTAATAACAAAGGAACTGTCTTGAACGGAAATTGTTATTGTTCGGAAATGGAGTTTGGACGGATTATGGACGTTACATAATCTTGAATTTTAGAATTTTCAATCTTTAATTCTCTTTCCTGAAACTAATCTTCCATTAATGATATTACATTTATGCAAAGGCTATGTAATAGAGATCACTAAAGAGATACTTTGCAGTACTGAATCTCTGTTTACAAGAAAAAACAATAAACGAAAGATATACCAAATAAATGTTTAATAGATTCAAAACTACACTTATATTTATTAACAAAACAATAGTAAATAGGCTTATGTTTTTATTAGATATTAATAAAATGAAGCTAATGGAAACACACTAAAGATTGCTTCTTTTGTTAGGTGGTTAGGATTATATAGTTTTTTTCCATTGGTTTATGTTTATTAGAACATTATTATTTTCATCTTTAAAGATTCCTTAAAGAAAATTCAAAGCAGAATAAATTTTCTATTTATAGGTTAATAATTTTAAAAACATTTGGTTTATAATAAAGATCAGTGTGTGTTTTCATCAGAATTCTTTTGCTGTAGCGTACTGGAATAAATATGTTATATTAAATAAGTGTTAGGATAATATATGTTTCTATCTCTTATGTTATTTATATGTTTGAGTGACACACATAGATAACGAAGATCTATTTTCTGAACTCGTTCAGGTAATAGAGATCCTTTGATTGTGATTTATGGAGATATTCATCTATCTATCATAACCAGAAGTACTAACAACCTACTAAATGTTCATTGCTAATATCTAACTCAATTTGGTTCTTATGTTGTTATTACAGCTATTACAAATTTGCGATCAAAAGTAGATAAGAGCTAAAAAGTAACTTATAAGTTAGTAAAGCCAATTCTATATAAGTCACTGTTTTAAAGTACGTAATATAACAAACCAATACAAAAACTAAAACTTATAATGATTACGATTATTCATCATTTATTTACGATGTTTCCGACTGTTACTGCTCACGGGGTTTAGCGAACTTAATACATTTAAGTTAGACGTAAACACATATACAATAAGCTAACAGTGCAAAATCATCTTCAAAAGTGCATAATTACTAACAATAAAATTAATAGTAATGTTAGAATTATTTTAAATTATTTAAACCGATAATATTACTAAAACTAGCTTCGAAGATAAACGGAGTAGTCATTACTTGAAAAACATTCGAAAATCAATTGTTTTCTCATAAGATTCACAAAGTCAGTGAACGATACATGAATATACGTGTTCATGTATTTAGTTGTTGTTCATAAGATCTAGATAACCAATGTTCTAAACATGAACATAAGAATTGGTGTATTTTCAATAGTGCATACCCAACAAGAAAACCTAATGAAGATTATCAAATACACACAGACAATGGAAAGACAAGACAGTGCTTTACCAAATAGTATTATACATGGAATAAATAGCATTATTGAAATATGGAATGCCAAATAGCGTATTCATATAATTTAACGCAAGATAATATTAACATTAAAAGGTTTAGTTATGTTTCTTAAAGTTAAGTAAATTTCACAAATTGTTTAAATATAATATTCTAGTAGATAAAAAGATAAATTTTCAACTATTTAAGATGAACATATTCTTTAAAAAAAGAAACGGGTGGCTGCAAGTAAAAAAACAGGTTGGCTCACTAAGTGTATAAGGGACAAAATTATAGAAAATCATCACAAATTTAAAAAAATGAAATTGACTGGTGTGACGGGAGATTTAGAAGATTATTGAAGATGAAGGAAGTTGATAAAACAGGAAATTAGGACATCAAAAAGGATCTATGAAAAAGGTTGACTGAAAATGTAAGCATTAACAGTAAGGATTTTTTTTAAATACATTAAGGGTAAACAAAGTGTTAGAATGGGGGTAGGACCTTTGAGGGGTGATAAAGAAAAGCTCGTACCTGATAGGTATAAGATAGCTGGGTTCTTAAATTCTGCTTTTCTTCAGTTTGTACTAATGAAGAATTAAGCAGTATTTCTCATCTTGAACAGTTGATAGATGGACACAAAGGTCGGACAATATGATTGCATTAATTCTGAGCTTGTTAAGTAAATATTGGGAAGTTCAAAGAACGAAAAGGTTCCTAAGCCAGATAATATTTTGCTCAAGGGTTTTATAGAAGGTTAAGGATTAGATATGTCCTTGAATAGTGGACAAGTGCCAGAGAATTGGAAGTTAGCTAATATTACTCCTCTTTTCAAGGGAGGTGATACAAATTGTTCCAGTAAATTATAGCCCTGTTAGTCTTACATCAGTTGTGGAAAAAGTTTTTGAAGTCTGATAAAAGATGCTTTGCAAAGTCATTTAACAAAGTTTGGAATTTTATTGGATAGTCAACATGGTTTCATTAAGGAAAAATCTTGCCTTACAAATCTTTTGGCATTCTTTGAAAAGGTTACTGCTTATGTAGATAAGGGTAAAAGTGTAGATTTGGTTATCTGGATTTTCAGAAAGCATTTGGCTGGGTTCCACATAAAAGGCTTGTAAAAACATCATCTCTATAGGTGTGGGGATAAGTTAGCTAATTGGTAGAAGAGTGGCTGGATGGAACAAATTAGAGGGTTGTTACAAATGGAGTTCAGTCAAAATGGATTTATATCACAAGTGAGGTACTTCAGGGCTCAGTCTTAGGACGTTTGCTCTTTTTCGGTTAAATCAACGACATAGATGAAGGAATAGTCAATAAATTATTTAAATTTGCTGATGATATTAAGGTCTTTGGTGTTACTGACTGTGAAGATGATGCTGTTGCTTTACAAAAGAATTTAGATCATTTAGTGAGTTGGGTAAATAAATAGCAGATGGGTTTTTATTTATAATAAATGCAAGATAATGCATGTGGTTTATCATAATTGAATTATAAGTGTATGTTAGATGGGAATAACCTTAACGGTGTCATAAAAGAAAGGGATCTTGATATAATGGTTGATCACTCTCTTAAACCATCCAAGCAGTGTGCTGTTGCTAGTGGTAGGACAAATAGGATTATAGGTTGTATCTACAGAAATATTAAATACAAGTCAAAGAGGTTATAATTTCATTATATAGGTCATTAGTTAGGCCACGTTTGGTGTATTGTGTTCAGTCTCTGGCTCCTTACCTTAGGAAATACGTTAAATTGTTGAAAAGGGTTCTGAGGAGGGCTGCTAGAATGGTGCCAAAAACGAGACTATGATAAGGGTGAAGGAAAATCTGCTGATTCTTCAAAAGAAGCCGACACTAAAACAATAATCAAAGCTCTGCTTAATTTTGTAACGAATTTGTTATCATATATTTATTTTAACATCAACGTTTGTTTAGATTACATTTATATTTAGAAAGATACATAACTTATACTGTTAAATATGTATTGTGAAACTCCCGCCTATTCTCCACAGTTGAAGATTTTCGAGAGTAAGAATCAATAATATATGTGTGTACGTAAACGATTTAATTTGTATTGTTATGCAAAACTGAAATTTCTAGAACGCCTCCACGTGCTATAAATATAACTAACGCGATGCGCGCCAAAAAGGGAGTATCTATTATTAGTTCACTATAGTCAGTGTGTTATTATAACTATAAGCTATAAATGTGATTGTTATAACGCTTACCAATTGGAAAACTTCAGATATTTGACCAGGAATATTTATAAATTTCGAACATTACAAACCATTTAACCTCAGTAGATTCACATCGGACATTAAAACTT
>NW_013668303.1:161289-167818 GCF_000517525.1 Limulus polyphemus
ACATTAAAACTTTCACGAAAACATTACTTACCTTCAACGGTGTAAAACTCAGCGCGTGTGGCAAAGGACAAAGCTAGCTAGCTTCCCGTTACATCAGCTCGTAATGAACTCGCTCATCGTGAACAGACTTTATATTACTTGTAAGTTTGTAAAAGTTTTGTATATAAATCTTTTTTTGTAATAATTGTTATTGTAAATTGTACTGTTGTGTGTATATTAAAACGTATTTGTGTTAAAAAAGAAAATTGTGTATCAATCTGGTTGGCAAATATGATAAACTGACTATATATCGGCATATATTTAAATGCTAAATCCAAAGTACAATTTAACTACTAAATTTAACGCAATTTCAGACCATTTGAAATTCTAATACGCAACAATTTTTATTCTTAATTTAGGTAATTGAACTTTACTTCTAGAAAGTTGAAGTATGTGACTTTTCGGGATTTTTGAATAGTTATTACAGAAGTTAAAACTTACACCCATTAAAAGCTAAATTCAGGTTTAGCTCCTCTAGGCTTTCATAATTTTTACCTTAAGAAGTTGTAGAAAAAACAGTTATCTAAAGAAGAATTTCTGGCTATAAAACATCTCAATTCATTTGATAATTAAACAATTCTTAAATCTGATAAACGTAGTAGTATTCTTAGTTTGAATAAGAAAGATTACGCAGAAAAAGCATTGAACGATGAGTTTATAATGTTGGAGTGTGATCCTACAGCCTTTTTAGAGAGACATCTAACTTTTTTTTGAATAAAAAAAAGATTAATAAATTCAGACCAGTTGGTTCGTATTATAGAATATTCCAAGGATTGGATAAAATACACAAAACAGATTGTTCTATAAGATCGGTTGTATCATGTATAGATACTTTTACTCATAACCTACAAGATTTTTTCGTTGTTTGTTAGCCTTTTAGAATAAAAGAGTTTATAGCAATAAATAGTTTTGAGTTTTTTAAGTAAGTTTCTAAGTTAGTTTTTGAAGAACCCGTCTACATTGCTAGTTTGGACATTGATTCATAATATCCATATAAATGTACCTTTAAATGAAGTACTGATTTCGTTTTTCAAACGTGAGATGTTATTATAAACCAGTTTATATTGAACTATTGGAATTTGTCTCTAAAGAATCTAATTATGAATAAATATACGGAGTTTCTATGGAATAGGAGTCACATCATATTTAAATATGTTTTTAAGTTAACTCGATAAAGGATGATTAAAATAATGTTCTGATTAATTTAAACCATCATATTACAGAGTAGATGGTACCTTAAAAATAAATATGATGCTTATGAATCTCAAATCTATTTAAATATTCAATATGTTAGTATTAAATTTACTTTTAAAGAATAAATTACATCCACTCTACCATTTTTGGATATTACAATAATCTGATTATGAAGTGTTTTTTTTAAACTAGGTGTTACCATAAATCAACATTTACAGGTTTATATTTTTACTTTGAAGGTTTCCTGCCCCTTGAGCTAATAAAATACATTTTTAAACAACCGACTTAGCTCTTTTTTGGGGTTTCTTGAAGAAGTAACTAATTTAAAGAATTTCTTACAAGAAACTAGTTTTCTTGTTTAATTTATTGACAATGATATTAAGAAATATTCAGAGGATTTATATACAAAATGTGTTACAACTAAAAGTTTATTGTATTTTATCGTACACATGGAAAGGCGATTTTAGAATTAAATAAAGATTAAAACTGTTTTGAATTATAAGATCGTTCCTCAAATCCTGCTTAGAATTGTTTAAAGCATATATTTCGTTTAAGTAATTACTTTAAATTCAAAGACAGTGTTCCCTAAATGCAGCGCTCTTACAGCGTCTATAAACTTAAATGTGGGCTCAATAATTCTTTGTTTGAGTTTAAAGATTAAGGAGTATACGCAAAGTGCTCCATATATTTAGTCAAATATTCTTCGAAATGATTTATTAGACTGTGACTTTCTTCCTGCTGCCTACGTATTTCAGCACTTGGAGAAGCACATCTAATGAACAAATTATAAGTTACGTCAAGATATGAATATTTACAGTTACATAACTATCACTATGTGTGGATAACATTAGACTGCTTCTTACGGTTATCTTATAATAGCTTAAAGACACAAATGGAAGCTTTAAACAACTTTCATTGATGGAGCTCTAAAATCTCTTTATAAATAACCTCTTAATACCTCATTGAAGTTTTCATATTAATTTCTTCTTTTAATAACATGTTCATTTCCTTATATTTTGAAAATAAAGTAACGGAACACAAAAAAGCTACTTTATTTAGACTTTTAGAATCATTTGGAATCTCAAATTTGACAACTTTTTAATGGACTTATTTGTAAAACGACATTCAAATTGACTTTTATATTATCACCTTTTTTTTTCATCTTTCAAGTTATACTTGTACTTTAAATTGTTCAATCTCGAAATATATAAAGTTCATCTAAAGATAACTAAATATAGCCTGGCTAGAGAACTGGTTTAATGGCTGATTTGTCAAAACGTAATAGACTGTTGATTTTGTTTGTAATTAAGCACAAAGCTACGCAATGGGCCATCTGTGCTCTGCCCACCACGGGTATCGAAACCCGGATTCTAGCGTTGTAAGTCCGCATACATACTGCTGTGCCACTGAGGGCAACTGTTGGTCAAATAATTTGTTATTTGAATTTTATTTGAATAGAAGTTGAACAAACGTAACAATAAATTTCGAGCTGTAAAATATTGTGATATTATGAACGTTATAGTAAACTTTAAAAAATGTTAGGTTTGTTACATTTGAATACGTAAAATTTATACATATATTACGTTAAAGTAAGCCATATAAGTTATTTACTCTGTAATTATTTATCTACGTTATGACTGTAAGAATCTAACCTAAGCAGAGTAATTTCTTTAATGTTATACAACTTTATACAAGTCCTTTCTTTATTCACTTTAGTGAGTAAAAAAGTCCGTCTTTGATCTCAGCTCAGCTGGTCACCGGTACAAAGAGAGAATAACGTAACACCAATTAATTTTTTTCTAAAATTTGTAATGATTCTTTTTTAGGTTTTAAATGCTTTGATTTGATAAAATGAGATAGATCTAATCCACGTGACGTGTATCTCATATTCTATTGGTAATGGTTTTCAAACGAGACCCAAAATTCGAGCACTTTAGAATAGTTCACTATTTTTCTTCAGAAGAATAACGAATTATTCGAAAGTGCTCTAGTTTTGGGTCTCGTTTGAAAACCATTATCAAATCTGTTTGTGATCCTGTGTGTTAACTTCTTAATCAGAATTCATATCCTCCTGGTTATACTGTTTTACTTTTTGATAAATCTAACATTCCCCTCTTATGCACATTCAAAATACATTAATCAAGCGATTTTCACTTATTTTGTTTAGATTTCTAAATACAGAGATATGATAAGTCTACCAATAATGACAATCAAAATGAAATATGCACTGCTAAAAAACTGTGGCTATCAAACACTACTGACTGACCGAGTGAAAGAGGACTGTGCAGGCTGTGTTCCATGGTGGAACACAGCCTGCACAGTCCTCTTTCACTCGGTCAGTCAGTAGTGGGAAATAAGCGAATAATGAAGACTGTTGAAAGAATCAGATCATGGAACACAGCCTGCACAGTCCTCTTTCACTCGGTCAGTAGTGGGAAATAAGCGAATAATGAAGACTGTTGAAAGAATCAGATCATGGAACACAGCCTGCACAGTCCTCTGTCACTCGGTCAGTCAGTAGTGGGAAATAAGCGAATAATGAAGGCTGTTGTAAGAATCAGATGATCTGATTCTTTCAACAGTCTTCATTATTCGCTTATTTCCAATCATATCACATGAAGTGCATTACAAAAACAGTTGTATAGGAGCCAAAAATTAACTCGAAAACCTTTTATCTCAGATGGAAATAGAAATGCTTAGCTTCATCGGTGCTTAGAATGCAAACTGTGTATATATTGAATGACTTAAAACTTTTTATTTCTTTTATCTCACTCGTTTGTGTTCGACAATAGGATCAAGTTATGGTGTAAGAAACATTTGATCCTGTTTGTGTTCGACAATAGGATCAAGTTATGGTGTAAGAAACATTTTATCCTGCTTGTGTTCTTCCGACAGTGAATGTAATGTAAGAAAAATATACTCGTGGCAAGGCTTGTGTATTTTAGTTCCGTTAGGGTTACGAATAATACTCTACATTTCCTTCTAGTCAATAAGGGGCGATTCCCGATTTAAAAATACGCTAAATAGGAGTGAAGATAGGCACAGCTACGTGAAATTTTCCTCAAAAACACCATGTTGATGCCAACTACTGCAGCTGTCTGGAGGGACGAAAGCAACTCGATAAAGACAAAAATAATACTCCTCATGACGACTTTCATATCCTCAGCTCTATACGGATTTTATCAGTCGATATATATATATAAAAGAAAATATTAAGCCCTATGAAATGAGATTTTTCTGTAGATTATTAAAGATTACCCACCCTGCGCTCATAAACAGTGAATCCCATAAAGAGGAAAAAATAGGAAAGCAAGAGCACCTAGTATGGGCAGTGAAGAGACGGAAGTTCACATGGTTCTGTTATCGAACAGGATTAAAATGCCTTAAAAACACGATTCTACAAGACTCATAAGTAGTTAGGGCTTCTAATGTGTACCCAAGGGGCCGTCTCAGTGAAGAGGGAGAGGTCGTCTGTGAGAGGAGATCAATAGGTATGGAGGGTATAATTTCATAGAAGATCCACTAAGAAGGTAAGCCAGAGGCTGACCTCTGTATTGGGCCTTCTATGGTGTGTGTTACTAGGGGACAGATAGCTTCCAAATTTATGGGGGTGGGCAATGAAGTCTTCTGTGGTACGCAGTCAGATGCTTGTTGTGCAAAAAACAAAAAAAACTACTGTTCCAATATACATTCTACATAGACGATTAATATATAAACTCCAGTTATATAAAAATATTAATTAAATTTGATTAATTAATCAAAAAACAGAAAAAAACTACTGTTCCAATATACATTCTACATAGACGATTAATATATAAACTCCAGTTATATAAAAATATTAATTAAATTTGATTAATTAATCAAAAAACAGAAAAAAAACTACTGTTCCAATATACATTCTACATAGACGATTAACTCCAGTTATATAAAAATATTAATTAAAGTTTTATGTTTAAACAAAAATGGACAGTTGTATTCGATTCGTTATAACAAATAAAGCGTTTCATTAAATAAAAAAATATTATTTTGTTTCACAGTATTTGACTATTCGTACTGTTTACTTCGAGGCATATATATATATATATTAGTTTAATTATAATTTAGTCCTAAAAAAAATGACACGTTTTTTTATTAACATAAAACATTCAATCTTTAGATATTTATCAAAGCACTAATTTAATTTACAATCTAAATAGTCCTGAAAAGAACTACTTCATGTCGGTTGACACTCAAACTCTATATAAGCATCATATGTATCACATTAGCTAACTGCAATGTAGTACAGTTTGACTTTATGGTTTAAATATATGACTATACATACACTACCTCACAAATACATGGGGGAGGACATAGAAAGGTATAAAAGTGTATAATTTTCTTTGACAAAAAAATCTGTTCAAGTCCGTTTCGGTTTTTCAAACATCGATTGCAAGGATGTTGTATCTCTTCCAAATATGACTGGTAACCTTATTATGGTAGATTTAAATACTCCCATCTGCACGTATTTTGTTATTTGCTCCACCCACAGCAGTTCAGCGGTAAGTCTAGAGGCTTATAACATCCCTCCTACTTTACTTTTAAACATGGAACAAACTGTATTTTAAAGTGTATGAAGAATAAATGTGCATGAACTGTGACCGTAGTCATTTTCAAAATATCACTGTCTTCTGATTCTCGAAAACCAATATTTTCTACTATTAAAACTGAAAGTTAGACATACTAAGCATCTAAATATACACACACAGGCCACTCTGCCTTCATTAGATCCATATTAAGTTAAAGGTTAAACTCTTGATTATAAAATGTGAAAAAATATCAGAAAATTATTTAACATCAAACTAAGTAGCTTAAGGAAATAAATTATTGCTATATTTTATTTTTTCTTTATATATCATAGGAACATTTACTTTCCGATATTTGAAGTTACACGTGAGATAAATCTTTAAAAAATACATTTTCTAAATTGCAGAAATCAGTAGAAGACAATTCGAAAATGTATGATATAAAATATCTCGTATTGTTTTACTGTATCATTAGTTGCAAGTATATCTCGTATTGTTTTACTGTATCATTAGATATAAAATACCTCGTATTGTTTTACTGTATCATTAGTTGCAAGAATACCTCGTATTGTTTTACTGTATCATTAGTTGTAAAATACCTCGTATTGTTTAACTGTATCATTAGTTGTAAAATACCTCGTATTGTTTTACTGTATCATTAGTTGCAAGTATACCTCGTATTGTTTTACTGTATCATTAGTTGCAAGTATACCTCGTATTGTTTTACTGTATCA
>NW_013668304.1:0-14826 GCF_000517525.1 Limulus polyphemus
ACTTGTGTCGTTAAAGTTTCGTTGGAACGAAGTTACGGAAAAATCAATTAACAAACGGAGACGTAACATTGTCTTCTCCTTGGGAAGGCCCATATGACATAATGGATCGTCTCTCAGACGTGACTTTCCGGATAAAATGTGGTCGGCGAGGTAAGCCAAAAGGGGTGCATGCCAACAGGTTTTGGTGTTATCACGGTCCAGGACATTTCAGTTGGGACGAAGTGAACAACAGACCAAATGATGCTGCTGAAGATGTGTCACCTGAAAAAGCCATTGTTGAAGAATAAACTCTACTCAGTTTTGAGAAGGGAAACGGTGAATCTCTTGATGAAGTTACTACCACTGATGTGACTGTTACCGACGATAGGACATTTCCTGATGAAGCAGATGAACCCCACGTGAAGCAGAAGCCAACGAGACAGAGACCAGTACGGAAGAAGATACGTCTCGTAAAATTAAGAGACTTTGTTGAATTGTAAGTTTGTGTTTGTAATTCTGTACATTTTGTACATTTATTTAGATTATTGTTAATTGTTATTGGTTTATTGTAAGTGGCTATTGTTCGGGACGGACAATACTAAGGAGGGGCAGTGTTGCATCAGCGAGGTCACGTGACTAGTATCACGCCACGCCCTTCTAGAAATATCCTGTTCCTTCATGAATGCTCTAGCATTTATTAGATATGTGTTAGTCTTGTATATATAAGACAGTCACAAATTGACGGCAACAATGTGTGTGTAATTGAACTGAGTATTGTTGAGTCGAGCACGAGCACGTGAGACGTTCGTTGAGAATATAGCCTTTGTTATAGAGCGACTGTATCGTAAAGTTGTATTCGGAAAGAATAAACCAGTTTTATTTAAGAAAGGACTTGTGTCGCTAAAGTTTCGTTTGAACGAATTTACGACTGAAGGCGTAACAATATCAAACTGCTTTAAGTGAATCTGCGATGCATCTCTCCAAAAGCTTTCTAACTACTGATATAAAACTAACTGGCCTATATTTGCCTGGTCAATATTTATCACTTCCTTCAAATATTGGACTAACATTAGCCAACTTTCAATCTTCTAATACTCTCCCACTATTCAATGACCTATAAAAAATATTAGCTAGCAGTACACAAATAAAACCTTTACGTTCCTTTAAAACTTCACGATAAAAGTTGTCTGGTCCAGGGGGGTTAGCAGTTTTTAGTTTTCTCAACTTTTCTCTTACAGTTTCACAATTTAAAATGATATTTCTTTTATCTTTTTTTACTGTAGGGAATACGTATGTTCTGTATGCATATCAACTTTTTCTTAAATGCTTCTCACATCTGTTCAGTATCTCCTCCCAACTCTTTAGTCCAATCTACAGACTCCAGATCATGTCTCATTCCATCAAGTTATGGGCAACTCTGCGCAATTAGCCTTTTGTATAGCTCTAAGCGAAAATTTTTAAACAAACTAAATATATTGATTAAACGCCGAGAATCAGCGAAGCCTTAGAAACCAATAAGCTAAATCTACATTTGTAGGCTGTAGGATTATTGGTATTTTTTAATTATAGTTAAATTGAACATACATAGATAAAATCATAACTTTCAGTACTATTGAATAAATTCAATTCAATTTCACCAAGTACTACAGATAATAAAAGTATCTTTTAGTGATTTTTTGTTTATTTTTTATTTTCATAAAACATAAAGTTTAAAATGATTTTCTAAAAGTGCTCTTAATTTGATCAACATGGCGTCTAACGTCTTCATGGGAAGTGTTTACAAATCTCTGAGGTAATAATATTCGTATTATTATTTACTTTTTACTTATATAAGTGTAGTTATTATTAGTGCTTTAAATTATTGTAAATGTAATAGACCGTTGGTGCTAGTATTAAAGTAGTAAAGTTGATTGTTGTAATTGAGCACGAAAACCTTGATTCAAGGCTTGATTTTGAGTTTGAATCAAAGTTTGAGTAAGTTAATAATAAATTCAGTGTTCTGATCCTGTTTTCATGAAGAAAAAAATTCATTATGTGATTTCGTTTTTCATCTTAACGTAACACAAATCCTAAGTTGTAACTATTTTAGCTCTGTAGTTCACCTAACAAAACCAGTTTTCCACTGTTCTAACTCTAGAAATAGAATGTTTCTAAAAATTGAATTTGTTATGTTATGCTAGCTGTCCCTATTTTACCAGTGTAAGACTAGAGGGAAGGCAGCTAGTCATCACTACCCACAGCCAACTCTTGGGCTACTCTTTTACCGATGAATAGTGGGATTGACCATCACATTATAATGCCCCCATGGCTAAAAGGGTGAGCATACTTGGTGTAATGGGGATTCGAACCCGTGACTCGCAGATTGCGAGTCGAGCGCCCTAACCACCTGGCCATGCCGGGCCAATTGAATTTGAAATACTAAGTTTTCAGTAGTTCATTGACACTCTACGACTATTAGTATTAGTATTTGTTGACATCTGAAGTAAGTTTCGCATTCCATATTCTTTATTTTTAGTATTATAGAAAGCAAAATGGCTCAAACTTCATCACAATTTATATACTACTACAACTTACAAGTACAATTGATGAAACAATGCATTGTAATCTTTATAACTAAAATTAAAAACATAAACAAATATGGTTAATTGGCTATACTCATTACTGGGTTTATTTCTAGGTTTGATTGAAGTAGGTAGCTTGCTGCGATTGAAAGTTAATATAAGGTTATGAACTATGTACTTCAGCCTCTGGCTTGTATCATTCTTCAAAGTTCAAATATCTCTAGTGTAATGACACTATGGCAAAGCTATGTCAATGTGTAAAATCCATCATAGGCACCTATTTTAAATTACATTGTAGAACAAATATTCATAAAACATTTAAAACTAGTTTTGTAAGGTGAAAGATTGAATTAAAAAGACTTGAAAGTATGTTTTGTTATATTGAGAAAGAAAAGAAAGAGAAATGTCTATAGATGATGAATTTCTTTCCCAATGAATGTAAATTTGGAATGTTTATTTTGATCTCAGAGTTTTTATGCTTGGACTTCATGCCAAGTAGTGACATAGTTGATTGATATAAATATCTCCTGAATGCAAGTTTTATGCTGAAATGTGCTGTGTATGTGTAGTTTCATTTCTGCTGCTCAAAACTTTTTTTGGATTTAATACATCTTAATGGTTAGGGTTTTTTGTTTGTTATAATTGATTATTAATTGACCATCAAAATATTAAATAAGTACTTGGTTAAGGCTGAAAAACAGCAACACATTTTTGGTATAATCAATGATTGAAAAAGTATGAACTTAAACCCTGAATTTTTTTTCCACAAAATTATCAATTCTCTTTTTAAACTGTACAAAGGTATCAACCACTACTGCTGCTCATGACAACTCCTGATTCCATAAGCCAGACATCCTGTTAGAAAAATTAAACTTAATTGAAGCTTAACCAGTCTTTCTTTTTTTTCAAATCATAGACTTGTGATGTCATCTCATTCTTTTGTCTACAGAGCATAGCACAAAGAAATCAAAGCCCAAATTCTACAATAAATCTATCCCTGGAATAATCAGAACAGCTCTCCACTGAATCCTAATCATGACTAATGACTTATCCACCAGTACATAAAGATACTTTTCTTCAGTCATTCTATCAAGTGGGTTAGAAGATGTGAAGTGAGAAAACTTTGGGAAAAGAGTGATCATTAATAATTAAGTTTGATGTTTTGCTTCATTTTAGATAATAAGAAATGAAATTTTAGTTCCTAATTTTCAGCCATCAATTTTAAAGCCACAAGACAAACTTTATCATTAGTGAACTGGAATAATGAGTTAACAAAGAGCATAGTTAGCAAATTTGTAAAATTTGCTGATAACATTAAATATTTTGAAATATTAAATAATGACTTGAATTAATTGGTAACTTGGAAAAATATTAAGCCAATGATCAATATCTAAAGGTAAGCAAAGTATTAGAATGAGAGTAGAGTCTTTTAGGTATGATACAGGAAAGAATGATAAAGCACCTGTGCCAAATAATTTTTACCTAAGGGTTTGGAAAGATGATAAGGATTGTTTATGAGAGCCACTTACTATCATTTTTTTAAGTCCTTGGATAGCGAGTAGGTACCAGAAAATTGGAAGTTGACCAATGTTACTCTTCTTTCAAGGTCTCACATCAGTGGTAGGAAAAGTTTTTGAAAGTCTGCTAAAAGATACTTTGCAAAGTCATTTAACAGAGCTTAAAATTATCTAGGATAGTCAGCATGGTTTCAATAGGGAAAATCTTGTCTTACTAATCTTTTGATATTCTTTGAAGCAGTTATTTCTTATGTAGATGAGGATATGGATTTGGATTTATCTGGATTTTGAAAAAGTATTTGACAAGGTGCCACATAAAGGACATAAGAAATTATATAATTATGGGTGTGGGGTATAAGTTTGCTCATTGGATAGAAAAGTAAATAGATGAAGGAAAGCAGAGTTGTTATAAATGGAGCTCAGTGGATTAATGTCACAATTGAGGTACCCAGGGCTTTAGTTTAAGGACATCTGAGGTTGGCTGTATTGGTTGTATTAAAAAAAATACATAGACCCTCAAAAAAGATTGAATTACAACAATATTGATGTACAAAGACCCTAAAAATAAAGGATCTAGTTACAATAATTTTTGTTTTTTATATCTTATTTATTTTCAAAAAGTACAATTAATGTTCAGTTGGCAATTTTGCATCTTTATTCAACTAATTTTTGATGCCTTATTTCCTGGGAAGTTTCATTGCATTATAAAAAATAAGCCCAAACCATGCTAATGCATAGTATCTTAAGGAAATAAACAGTCAATGACTTGTAAAACTTTTAAACTGAACAGTGATCGTGGCTAATCATGTTCAATGTTTTCATTCTAACCAGCTTGGCCTGCCTGCCAAGTACAGTAAAATACTGCTTGTAGTAAGACTAGACTTGCATCGGAGGTCTCATTCGTACTACTATATCATAATATGTACACAATGCCTGAGCTCATCACTTGTACACAAACACTGTTCATATGTCTTGTTGTTCATACTCATTGTTTGTATTGACCTGCATAGAGACAAAGCTTTCCTTATTTATTATTGTTATCCTGTTTCGTCCTGATAAAAACTTTCATAAAATTTTGTTTGCAGTTATCATTATCATGTTCTGTTTAATTTGTGGATTTTTCCACTTTTCTCATGATATCTAGGCCTTCTGTATTTCCTAGACTCGATTGGCCATGTCTGTCTAACGTTAGCCTTAGGTCTATACATGCATAATTGAAAGGGGGGTTAGTGTTTCAACTGTGACAATTAATGATGGAAATTCTCAGTTTCATTTTGTAAATTAGATCATTTTAGTTCCTACTGGGGGTTTAACAGTAAGAAATTGAAATAGCTATATTAGTTTTATTGTCATAAAAATCTATACTAGAAATTAATCTCATTAAATATTTGTCTTATCAGCACTATTCCCACCCACCTATAGATGTATATGCAAAAAAGCATTGCACAATAAAATGTGTGGTAATGTAACTAACTGAGCTGTATACACTGTACTGTCTTACCACACATATCCATTTATGCAACATGACCACAATAGAAATTTTAGTGGCTAAAACAGCATTATTAGCCAATTACAAAAGCAAACTTTTCCTAATGTTTTCAGCCCCTTTCGATGGATTTTACCAACATTTGTCTTGTATGTACAAAATACAATCTTTTTTAAACAAAAAAATGGACCAAAAGATATTTTTGTGTGGGCTCAAATTTTTGAGTTTGTAGTTAGGGAATTTTCCCATTATTTTGATCAGAGTCAACATTATGTGTGCAGTATGGCCATGGATAAGTGTACAGTGGACTGTGATACTGTTTTGAGTAAGAGTCTATTCCAGGGCACTAGTCATCTGTTGGACAAGGTTGGGGCTTAAGTTGGTTGCCTGAGGAAGTTTTTAGCCATCTCAGATGACCTTTAAAATCGAACCCTGGGGTACCTCAGAGCACAGTATTTTGACCTTTGCTTTTTTTGAATGTACAATAATTGATTGTACAATTACAACCAATAAAGGGATGTTGTGGGCTTGAGCAACCACATCTGCTCCTTTTTTATTTTTAAGCATGCAAGGCCAGCAAAGTTGAGGTTAAATTGGACAGATGGTTTATCCCAATGAAGTTTGGGTCCTATTTCTGCTAGTGCCTTAAAAAACCACGGCACATTACATAATTATATGTGCCCCGGTGCTCAATTTTTTTTTGTGTGGCTACATATTTTTTAAGGATATAGTTTCATTAATTTATTTATATTTTCCTTCTCTACAAAGTTAAATCTAATTGCATGTATATGTATATACATAGAGGAGATTATATTAATAACTTATAGAAATTCAGCTTAAAAATAATGGCATAACTATAAGAAAGGTAAAACATTTGTTAAAACACCCTCATTACAGTACACACTGTAGTTTACTAAAACTTGTAAAATATATGCATGATAAGCCAAGTTGTCTATTGTATCTTAAAAGTAAACTGAAATTTTTGCAAGAAATTAGTTAGAATGTTAATTTGAACCTTAATAGTACAAGAAATTTTAAGAACTTATCTTTTCCATGTCTTTACTTTCCAGCACCCTCTCAGAGTAAGACATCATGATAATACTATTTGTTAAGTAAAGTAAAAACTTTTAATTATAAAACCCTCAAATGACTTTTTAAAGTGATTAAATAATTTTAGTACTTTAGTTACATTACTGTAATAATTTGAACTCGGGGTCACACTTCAGGTAAGTAATGTTTCTGAAAGTTTGTGCTGCAGTATGTGACACTAAAAGTCTTCTTCACCACCATTACACAAATTGTAGATACTTAGGTTTAATGTTGGTTCATCTATGAATTTTGTTGGTTTCTTGATAATTTAACATGAAGAATAATAAAATAAATCATATGTCACAGATTAATATTTATTTTTATGTTTAATATACAAATATGCAGCAGCTTTAATACTGTCTCTTTTTCTATCCATTAGGTCAATTTGTTCTAGGAGAGCATGTATCCAAGGGTTTAAGCGTTCGATTCAGACAACAAAGTCTTGTAAAGAATTGATGGAATTTTTTGATGATCCCAAAAATTGGGGTGCTCAAGAAGTTAAGTCTGGTAAACTTCTTTCATATGATTAAGTATTCCATGAGGAAGTTATCAGTTGGTGTCTTTGGATAAACATAAACCACTCATTTTATTTGATAGTCAAATTGAATCACAAAACTAGGAAAAGTTTTTTTTTTCAAAGAAAAGGCTACCCATCAAATGGGAATATGTTTGCATTTACATTTGTTTTAGTAAGGTACACTGTGGTGTGATTTTATTTAAAAATTCTTATTTTCAAATAATTTTAGCTTCTGATGTAGTAATATTAAACAGTACTAATGAAGAATGAGTATTTTTGAAGCTTTCCAGTTTGTGTGCTTGGAATTCAAAACTTAAACTGCCAGGGTTTCACTCATACCTTGAACTGCCATACTGCTGTCATTTTGACGGCTACATATTACAATACCAGTATTAAAATGAAAGACAAATTATTGGGTCTTATTTCTGCTGGTACCTTAAAAAACCAGAGCACATTACATAAAGACCCACCTGACAAAGTACCTTACTTCTGCTCACATACATAGCTTTCTTGTTCAGCACTGTTCCCTATTTGCAAAAATATTTTTGCATACCACAACCCTTTTGCTCTCACTCACCTTTTGATTCCCATAGTTCAACTGATTCTCGCTTGCAAATTATCATGTGGCAAGCCTCCACCAATAGTAGTGCCACACACACACACGTGACTCATTTGACTCCATCTATGCTATTCCACCTATCACTTCTCATTTGGCAGTGCTCATGTTCAGACGTTTAGTTTGTGCTCTCTTCAAGTGATTTTTTTGTATCTTTGTATCGATTTCTGTCAATAAGTTTACTATTTATTATACAATAGTAATATTTTTAACTTATTCTGAAGTAGAGTTATTTTATATTTCTACCCAGTTACAATACTTAATGCTTCATTACAATTTTTTTT
The DNA here is from genome assembly GCF_000517525.1 of Limulus polyphemus. Taxonomy (NCBI): domain Eukaryota; kingdom Metazoa; phylum Arthropoda; class Merostomata; order Xiphosura; family Limulidae; genus Limulus; species Limulus polyphemus. The sequence goes on from NW_013668304.1 coordinate 8,050, forward strand.
TCTACATTTTATTTCTTTCTGCTGGCATGGTTGTGTTTGGTTATTCATTTTGAATTATGAATTCAGAATTCTAAGTTTCCACTTCAGAGGTTGTATTTTCAATCAGCACATTTACACAGGCTTCAGGTGGTAGTCTTCGACTGGGGAATTATTGTCTTTACCTCATTGGGAAATTGATAGTCCAATGAGCTGACCTTCGTCAGGCCTTGACTCAAGTTTGAACTACGGTCAGCAACTTTGGAAAGATAAGGTGTTATAAGGTTATGGTTTTTGAATAATTTTTCTGTTAATATTTTTATCTGTTGTTATTTGGGTTCAATAACATAAGTTTAGTTAGATTGGTCAATACTCCTAGTCCAGTTCAGGTTTGAAATTAGAGTGTAGTTGTGTCCTATGTCCTATAATTTTAGATTAGGCTTAACATGGGTCTTTGTTATTTTAGGATTACTTGTAAATCATCTTACAGGTATATCATAAATTAAGTTAACAATATTATTTTTCTTCACAAAATCACATCTCATATGTATGTTATTGTCAATACCCAATTACTTACTTACTTGGGAAGTAGGATGCTGGTGGTGGTACTGTTTGTGTAGGGTGGGTCACCCCTCAAACTGCTAGTGTGCCATCCTTGTACTGCAGAATGGGTTCATCGCCTTAGTCCAGTTAAGTTGAGGTCATACACACACCATATGGTTTGATCACACCCTAACCACACTACACTTCTTGGCTTCTTGACTTCTTGTGTGCTAGTAATAGGTTGGTCATGCAAAAATTTTCACCCATCCCTGTGACACTTGGGGCTCTTTTGCCTTTCCTTTCAGGCAAAGTGTATACTGTGGTCGAGATGAGATGAGGTCTCTCAAAGTGTACCCCTGTGGAGTCTCTGCCATTGGGTGTCATACTTCATGGGCTTTTCCTTCAGGCACTTTCTGAAAGAAGCATGTTTAGGTTTAGAGTTTGCACTGGCCCCTCCATCATTCTGTGTAAATAGGTGAGGTATTGTCTCACAAGGTAACATTTTCCTTGCCTGAAAATTTATTTCTGATATATATACACACCCCCTGCACATCTTCTCTCCTATCCTCCCCACTTCTTGTGTACTTTCTTGCATCATCTAAGAATGAAGTTAATTCAAGCACAAGTGCTTAGGGGAAGCTACTATGAAAGGAGGTTGTGTCACTTTTTTATTGGTGGAGGGTTTTCATTGCACAATGATGTCATCATGCATTAACACTGTTCATTATACAGTTAACTCTTAAAAATACATTGTGAAATGATACCAAGTACATAGAAAGTGACTATGGAGCAATTCAGGAAATTCTTATCATACTGTGCTGTTTCTCCTCAATTCTTTGGGGTTCTCAAGGTTCATAAGCCTGACATACAATTATACCTAATTGTCTGTATATCAGTTTTCTTGAGTGTTGTACTTTTAAATTCATAGTTAACATCATAAAACTTTTGCCATAACACTCTGAATGCAAAAAAAAAAGTGGCAATTTAAGTCTAAACTATTTCCATTCTACACTCCACAATTGCTGATATGTTGATCTTTGACATCATTTCTCTTTTTATGAGACTCAATACTAGAAACATTGTTAATAAGGTTCTGTCTACCAGTCATGAATGATAACTGACTCTAACTTGTAACCAAGAATTATTACTGAAAATGTGGTCACTCTATTGAAATGTTACTTAAAATCCAATTATTTCTGCTGAACCAAACATATTTTTAACTTTATATTCAAAGATTGGAACATACAGCTTAAATTAAAGATATCATTCATACATATACTTTATGTCTGATCCAAAGGTGATGCACTCAGATACAACTTGAAGTTGCATTCTCACAAATATCAGAATCATGCTATACAACCAGCACTTGAATTAGATGAATATAACACTTCACCTTTCTCTGATATGTCATTTCACAAGTATACATTTTCATTTGAAAAAAAATGTAAATTAAAAGAATACATAAACCAACAAATGTCTAATGTAATTAATTATACTTGTTGTAAGAATTAGGCCTGTTATATTTTTAACATTACTTCCTATATCTAGTTCCTTAGGAATTTTTAAGAATTAGAATATTATATCATAATATTCAAAACATTCTATATTCATCATATCCATTGCTGATGATGCATTTCACTCAGTTCAGGGTTCTTCAGGCTGACTGAAATACAACAAACACAGTACTAGCTGGAATGCTTTAGATTCACTGTATGACTACCACTTGCTGCAGGAAGGAGGACTTTTTTAAATGTCTGCACCAGATAACGACAGGAACAAGAATAATGAAATACCACCTTTCAGTTTATGCCAGAATACTACTGCAGTATGTTTCAGTCTGTAGATTGCCTACATCAACAATCATTCTAAATAAACATATTCAAGAAAAAGAACTCTCAGCTCATACTAACTTGTACAAGTCTCTGTGTTGGAATTTTAAATGATCTTAACCCCATTCTGGGAAACAGAAATAGGCTTAAGTAGATACAAGTTACAATAGCCATTAAAGTATGTAACCTTTACATCAACAAGAGGATTGGTGTATGTTTGACATTTGGATAACCAGCTTATATGTATAACATAACTATGTCCATAACACCTGCATGAAAATTTACAAAAATTACTTGAATACATCTGAGTTCTATAATAGTTATAGGAATGGAACATATGATTGTATGAATATCATAATATTGTGACATGTGATATTGTGACATGTAACTTATTGAATACAAAACACTAAAATATTTCATTTAGCACTGGTCTTGCAAACCAAAAGGCCTATTTTCTTGAGTTATATTCCTGAGAATTTTTACAGCACCATAACCAAGTTGGGAGTAATAATACCATCTACACATAGTTGAATATGCTATTCTCCAAACTTACTTATTTATAATGTGAACTAAACCTCTTATGGACCAAGGTATGAAATTACCTGAAGATTCCTAACCACTGTCATTAACTATTATGGGGTCCCCAAGAAGCTGGGGAAGAGCCTTGAAGGGCCATATACTTGATCTATTCAGTAGGATAAGATAGTTGAACCTATGTATAGTGGTACTTCACCAACAGAATTTAACCCACATTACCAGTTATCCAAAACGATATGCTACTGGATTGTTTGATGAGTAGTGTACAAGATCGTGAGAGCTTCCATATGCAAGTTGTCATGTTTGTGTGGTCTTTCTTGTAGCAAGAGGTACAGAAGCAAGTGAACTTTTAAGAAGAAATTCTTCAACAGTTGATGAAAATAACTTTGAGTAGAAATGCTTTATATAGGAAAAAAAAAGAGGGAAATTAAATAATTACAACTTCTTTTACAGAGTGGAATTTTAGCCAGTCTTGATCCTATCATAAAGTAACTCATTTACATTCCAGAAAATTAACTGGTAGAGTTTTTTTAAACATTTTAAAATATAAATTTGTGGGTGACATTATAGGTTAAGCTACTTTATTTTATTCAATCATCACAACATGAGACACTTCTAAAGATTGATAAATTAAATCAAATGTTCCACTAGAAAGGATAGTAATAGACTTGAGTAATTAAAAGGCATTGAGATCTTTCATAGTTTTCAAGAAATGAAAGACTAGAGTGAAGACCACAGAGGTACTGTGGCAATAATATTCAAGTATAACCAGCTTTTTTCATGTGGCTAATAATTCACATATGCTTTACAGCAGGGCATTTTAAAGATATATTTGATTTTGGACTCTGATTGCTTATAATAGTTAAGTACTATGCATACTTTAATGTTTTGCCAATATTTATTGCTATTTCTAATGCTGCCAATGACCTTCATGACTGCAAAAAAGCACATTTCAGAATTGATAATGTCTGTTACATGAAAAAATTCAGTGAACCAGTACCAGTCTGTTGCAACCATTTTGCTGTATAATGAGTTTTCATAAAAATAAACAACAGAATATTCATATACAAATCGTAACATTTTTTCTCATTGCACTAGGATTTTAGTGGTCCCTGGCAGTTTAGGGAGGCAGCGACTGGTCCCTGGTATTGAAAAGATTAAAAAATATTGATTTAGCACTCTTACAACACTCTACTGGACTTACTTAACAGCCCTTTTTAATGCAAGGTATTCATAAACTCGGATCATAAAGATTATTCATACAGAGCATTTAGAATTTTGAAGATGTGGATATCTTTTGAACTTAATGGCACGGGAAAACAAAAGAATATGAATCAACTTGGAACACCAGGACCATCCATAAGAGACCTGCACCAAGTCTTACCTTACCTGTGGTAAGCAAAATGAGGTGTCTTATAAAAGATGAGAATTCAGATGCAAGTAGCAACAGCCATTCATGTCTACTTAGGCCACAGTGTACAACATAATCAAGAAGGATCTCTATCTGGAAATGAGGCAAATAGGATATGGATTCAAGATAAGCTTTCAGTTATATATCTTGTTTAACCATTGCATACCTCAAGCAGTAGGAGAATGAAGGGGGTATTTGTGCCATTCTATATGAAGACATACTGGTTAAGTTGTAAGATGCAGTGCCTGTGGATTTCTGTGCAGTCAGACTGTTCAGTCAATGAGGTACTGGGAAACCACTACCTTTGTACAATAAATGGGTTATGGAAAGCATTATGAGGGAAAGTGGTGTATTTTGGAAATGAAAGCCTGATGACTAAACCTTTTGTAGACTATGCAACATAGGCTGTAACAACCTATGAGGGAAAGAGAATAATGTATGTTTCTCAGTTGATGGATAGAAAACTACCTTCGAATATTCGGCATAGTACCGTTACAAAATTGTATATATTACATTGACCCTAGGTTTACATTGTGGGTGATATACTTATAACTAAGCATTTAATGTATAATAAAGTATAATCAAAAAATGAATTCCAAGGTGATAAGAGCAGAAAAGAAAAAATTACTCCTTATAATGTTTACATGAAAAACTGAAATGCATTTGTTTTCTCAGGAAGAGCATGGAGAAAAGATGACTTGAGAATTAAAAGTAATGCTGATCTCCACAAACTTTGGTATGTATTTGATAATTTGCTTATAGCATTGTTAAGTTAGCTTGAAGTTTGTTTTACACACATGCTGACAAATACAGCTTTAAAATTAAAACATAATAAAATTAATACTTCATTGATAGCAAAAACTATTGGTATTTTTCATCAAAATGTTGACAAAAGTAAAGCCTTTTATATAAGAAACTTTTACTAGGACATGGCCATATACATAATTTTACCCACATCTGCATGTTTACCATCTAAATAAGTTACAATTACATTAGTTTTACTAGTCATTGTTGCAGCTTGTAAATTTTGTGCTCAAGAATGTAGGCTGTTTGGCTGTGGGTGGTCATCAAAATAGCTACCCACAGAAACTCAAGAAGTCAATAAAACAGTTGTTAGTATTATATAATTATCTTCACTAGAAATCACACAAGTTAGTTCATCTAACAAGCATTGGTTATTTACTTAGCTTTCAAAACCAAAGAAGTCTCTCATTATTCCATATTTTTTTAAAGCAGTAAAGTTTGTTAGCATATGATATTGTTCAATATAAAGGTACTTAAGACCATTGACATATTTTTATGTTGTTTTTTAATCCTTGGTTAATAATTTTTTACTTTCAGAACTTATTTAACTCTGTATCATTATTCAGTTGTTTTCATTTTGTTGTTAAATGTTTCTTTTGATTAAGTAAAGGTTGCAATGATAGGACATCAATAAATGCTCACATAAGTACTGATTAGTGATATTGTTACTATCACTAGACACTAATTGGTTATGTCTTACATTTTAGCTGCCAGTCTGCTTTATCTTCAGGTAATCTATTATGACAGGAGCCAGGATTCATTCCTGGGTCTTTTGTTGTTAAGGATTGTATGCTTTACACTAATTTGAGTTTTCTCCTGTTAAGATTAGGATCAGCTATTTGAATGTTTTAAAGAGGGTTATCCAGGTTTTGCTGACATTTGTGCTAGATTAAATTTTGTTATCAGTTAGATGGATGTCAAATGTTTCTTTTTTTTGTTTGTGTGATTCAGATCCCATTACTATTTTAGTATTATTCAATTTTTATGAAAAACTTTCTCTGACATGACGGGATATTGTAGATTTGGCTGTTTCTAACAAATTTCAACTTTTATTGATTCTATATGTTTTTACAACATATTGGAGTCCACATCCACAAAGGATTTTGTCAGTTGTTTTTGTTCTCTATTGGGTCATTAGGTGGTTCAGTGTGTACAAACTGTGCTTTTATTGTATTGTGGCTTTTAAATATTGTTCTTTCTTTATAGTGTTTGCATATACACTATTTTGTCAGAGACCATTTTGTCTGTAATTTTCTTTCAGCTTCTTTATTTTCTTTTTCAAGTCTTCCATGTATTCATTGTCAAGGATGGTTATAGTGATATGTTTTTTCTTCTTAGTATGGAGGCTAGGCAGTGAAAGACACTCATCTTTAATATTGTTACGTTTCCGTGTGTTAATTAATTTTTCCGTAACTTCATTCCAACGAAACTTTAACGACACAAGTCTTTACTTAATAAAACTGGTTTATTATTTCCGAATACAACTTTACCGATACACTTAATCTCAATACTCGCGCTAACACAACACTGTAACCAACGAACGTTAACTTCAACAATATGCTGTGACTGCAGTTCAATTACTCACTGTCTATACCTTACCGCGTCACGTTGTCCCATCCTATATATATATCCGCGTAACCTATTTCTAGTAAGAACTTGAACATTCGACGAAGTACA
>NW_013668304.1:15826-54529 GCF_000517525.1 Limulus polyphemus
TATTATAAAAAGATATATATATATATATTTTATAAAAAGACCAGTTTGAAAAGTTGATTTTTGGCATATTATAAACATATACTTTTGCCTATATTATTTCATATATTGCCTATGGAGGTTTTTATATAGTTTTCTCACTCCCAAAGAATGTCATGACAGAAATAGAAACTGAAATAAGCTACTAAAATGTAACTAACAATATAATAATTGTCATGTATTGTTTGATGTATTATTTTCAAGTTTGCATTAAAACATGTATAGTGTGATATTTTAATGTTCTGGGAATTTCCACTACTACTGATACTTTCTGGCTCTCCCAGGCATATTTTAATATTACTCTCAAGAAAAATGTAATATTTTCCTTCATGATGAAATTGACATAGAAAGTAAGAAATTGATAATTGTATTGCATGCTGTGTATCACACAGTATTTGGTTTTCATTATTATTTTCTCTATTTGTGTATTCCTTCGAACAAGTGCTCATAATGTCTGATCTTTTAAAATTTTGGAATTTATATACTAAAAATAAACTTGGATTGTTTTAAAATTTTCAGCTTGAATACAACCACATTTATAAGTACAGTAGCAAGTTTGTCATAAAAATATCCATATAGCTGTTTGTCTTTGTCCAACCCAAGATTGTCTTTGAGGTGGTCCCATTTTCTTTTCCTCAGAAAACTACTTTTGTGTGTGCTGTATGTGCATGTCTGTATTCCTTTAAAGTTAAGTATAAGAGTCCAAGAGGGAAATTTGTATATTACAATAAATAAATATAGTGGGCTAACATAACATAAAGTTATTTTAAGTCTTCAAGTAATGAACAGGAAGATGACTGTTTACATGAAAATGCTGGTATATATGATTAAAGTTATAAGTAATATGTAAAAAAGATTATTTGATTCTTCTTTTCATAACATTCTTTTATTATTTTATATCTGCTATTTCTCTCTGTAATTCATTATTAATCATAATTTGGACAGGATAATTTTGAACATGGTGATAAATGTAGTATGTATGCAATATAGTTATACTGGCTTGATTAAATTAATATAGGTAACAGTAACAATATAATCACTGTCATGTTGTGACATTTTGCCATAATGTGTTATAAATAATATCTAATACAATGTATTCACTTCAATCCTAGAAAAACAAAAACAGTAAAATATTTACTATTTGGCAAAAGAACTTGGGAACATACAAAATGACTTCGTCATGAGCTTCTTTTTAAATATAGTTCTACTGGTTTGTCTAAATTAATACAGATTTGCTTATTTTTTTTTTAGTATTGAAAGGTAGACTTTTCTTTGTGTAACTTGAAGCCACTTCTACATTTCCAAGTTAGTTCCTAAATTAAACCATAATTGTTATCTTATGTCTTATTGAGATGTGTTTCATGACTTGGTAATGTTTACTGATTTTTTAGTAGTAAGTTAATACATATAACAATTCATCATGTATTGCTTTATATAAAGAAGTTAATAAAATATTTAGTTAAAATAGTATGATATTCCATAATATGACTAGTAATGTGTGGTTCAGTAATTTATAACTAGTTATACTAAAAATAAACACGGGTAACCAATTGATTTTCAAATTAAAAGATAAAGTCCTAGGTATAATAGTTTTATAAGATAATAGCAATATCACAAAATTACTAAACAAGACAACTGGATAAATTTTGACTTTATCATGAGCTAGAAGATTTATAGTTTTGATATTTTGTGCTCAGATAATCAGGGAGATATAAGCAGATATTTAAAACTAGTGTAGTGAACATGAACTATCTAATTTATTTTAATTAACTGTGGATAAAATTATATAAAATTAAAAAGAAAGTGAAGTATTTAAACTATACATAATCATTAATAGGTATGTCCTGTTGAAAGAAAGAAACATGTTAAAAACAGTAGAACATGCAGCAAAGACTGAATGGCAGCTTTTCCCTAGTCCGGAAAGAATTGACAAGGTAAGAGGCAATTCATACTTGTAATTAATTTGTAATAATGATACATATTATTACATCTATGAAATAAGAAAGTTCAAGCTAGAATTACAGAAGGGTTTTACTCGTATAACGTATAAGGCTGAATCTAGTAAGGCTTTCAAACTTGATAATGAGGAACCCACTTTTTAGAAAATAAATGTTTTGAGATGGCTTGACAGTCAAGTCATCTCAAAACATTTATCTAGTAAAGCTTTATTTTTGTTGAGGTAATAAGTGTGGTAAAACATTATACAATAACTGGAAATATATTTACCACTTTTCTCTCAAATGACCAATAAAGGGTTACCAATATTGTAATAGGTGCTACATAACCAGTCAATCAGTAAGGTTGAAAAAAAGGGGTACTGAGGTATCTGGCTTTAGTTCATTGTTACAGAATAAACTAGTTCATTGTTAAAAATAATTGTTCTTAGATTACATGTTACAAAACTAGTAAACATTCTTGCCACACTTTGTGATAGATAATTTATAATGCAGTAAAAACAAATCCACTCCAATCCTAGAAAACAGACAGTACAATGTTTATTATTTGGCAAGAAAACTTGTGAGATAACCGCTTTTGAGTGATTAAGATGATTCATATGTGGAAATCGAAGATTTATAAGAAATATTAAAAACATGACAATATTAAAAAAATTTTTATTTACAAACATTTTGAAATTTTTTCTGATTCCATCATCAACTTGAAAAACGTAAAAATAATTACCAACTTTATAGCATAAAAACACCACAAGCTTCCAAGAAAGAAGTTATTGATACAGATGGAAGTTTAAAAAGAACACATTAACTCTTTCCATATGGGGTCAGTTGATGTGACTAACTTTGTAACCACAAAGTAACCATCATAGTTTCCATACTATAATTTTTAATATGTTTTGTGCATCTTCATGAAATTTGAGAAGCTTTTAGTAAACATTATGAGTCTTGTACACGAAAGATCTGATTTTTAACTAAAGTTTTTTTGGGTGAATATATGGAATCTGAGTGCATAGAAGTTTTCATGGTAAAATTAAAAATACTTCATCTGAAAATTTTCTAATTTTGTTTATTTAATCTAAAACTTCCTAAATAAATATCAAACATTTATTTTTCAGTAAAACTACATTTTATCTGTTATTTTCTCTACTTTGTAACCACTATAACTAAAAAAGGAAAAAACCTAAATTACCCGTTTTTCTTTCTAAATTGACTGCAGACCATGAGAGAAAACTACAATTCTTTATCCTAAATAGCGTATGGCTCATAACAATCTACATCTATTTATATTTAACTTTATTGTTTTATTGCCCTTTGAACCAATTCTAACTAGTAATTGTGCCATACAAATTGTAAATCACTCAGCAAATGCATAGCTCATGTTACTGTATTGAATGATGTAACACACAAACTGCTAGCTAGCATAGCTCATGTTACTGTATTGAATGATGTAACACACAAACTGCTAGCTAGCATAGCTCATGTTACTGTATTGAATGATGTAAGACACAAAATCTCGTGTTACTGTATTGAATGATGTAACACACAAACTGCTAGCGAGCATAGCTCATGTTGAATTATTATTATTATTATTTTACATTATCTTACATAATTTTACCAAATAAGTTTCCTATTTCTACATTTTAATTACTTTTATAGCCATAAGTAAAGGATATACATTAAAACCAAGAAATATAATACTTACCTTTGACATCATGTTTTTTACTGTCAGTTGCTGATGAAACTTAACCCTAATTTTTATAGTGATGGTACTAGTACACTAAATAATATTTATTTACTTAAATAAATGCACCTAAGAACACAGAATAATGACATGCCCAAAGAAAACAATATCCTCTAACTATTATAATTTAACTGGTCTTCTAACTAGAACAAGAAGGGCTTATATTATTTCCTTTTGGTACCCTCTTTCTGTTAGATTTAATTGATATAGTGTAAAACATCAGAAAGAATTATTTGCAACTTGTGAAAAGAGAGAGGATGTAACAGGTGGGTGTGGCAAGTGGATCAGATTTTTTTAGTTTATGACTCTGTAAACAAATAAGATTGAAGGCTATAAAAATTGGACTTTGCCTTAGTAATATCTGTATTATAATGAGTAATTTAGGTTAAATTCTGTACTTTAGAGTGAGGGGTGGTAAATAAATTAGGTAAGAGGGAAGACAGAGAGAACAAATATCACGATTCTCATACTAGGGGAGATTGAGGATGTTTTTAGGTATTTCCTTTTGAAATTAAGAGCTTAAAACTTGTATTAAAATTGATTTGTTAACTATATTTTCATGTCAAGTTTATTCATATACATTCATTGATAATAAATTTTGAATGCAACTGAATACAATATGAGATCATCATTGATTAAGCCTTATCTTTTTTTAATCATTTATAAATTGACCTTAATGTATTAATTTTATTTCATTAGATGAAATTAAGTTGGGATATGTATATCTACATGAACACTTGGACTTACCTGTAGCAAGAGGGTTAAATGATTAATATGTTTGCATTTTACAATATAGGCTGGAATAAATTGTAGAAATGTATATGATGAGAAATCAGTAAATCAAACAAATTACCATTCTAGTCTGTGTCTAACTGGCATGTGACAACAGCAAGAGAGTCTTATTTATTCAGATAGGTTAACAACTTAGAGGTATTTTATGTTGTTAGGCATGTAGTAGTCCATGACTAGTAGTTTTGAACCGATTGAGCGAGTTATTCAGCTATCAACATTTTTTGAGTGAATAAAAAATAATAATAAATATTTACTCTCTGTAATTGTTTTTTTATTAAAGCAATCTTAAACTAAGTCATCTGCAAACAAGGTTTTTTTAAGGAGAAATACACTTTCAATCCACAAAAAGAAATACTTCTACAATACACACAATATTTATATTATAGATTAAAATACCTAGTTTTAAAAGTTATCAAATAATACAATATGAGATCATCATTGATTATGCTTTATCTTTTTTTAATCATTTTTAAATTGACCTTAATTTTTTTATTTTATTTCATTAGATGAAATTAAGTTGAGATACGTATATCTACATAACACGTATCACACAAAATATATTACACATAATAATATATAGAGGTTCTAGAATAAGAATTGTGTTTTATTAAACCACTAGTAAGTCAGTCCTTTGGAAATTCAGTTAAGTGTGACTGCATTTTTCCACAAAACTTTGGCATGCAATTCCATGACTGGAATGCAGTTTCATAATGTTTTTTCACAAACAATTGGAAGGATCCATGTATGTGGAGCTTGTATATGATGGTGTTCACAGGAGGAAAAGAGACATCCTAAGACTGCAGATAATTATTTTCTTTCTGCTGAGGTTTTTACAATTAGAGCATTTGCTTTTTAAAGGCCTCATCTTGTCTTTGCTAGTTTTTCTTTTATTCCAAATCTCTTCTGCCACCACAGAGCTAATATCTACTCCTCTTTCTTACCTCTTTGTTCAGGTGTATCTATAATCACTGATGTTAGAATTGTGCTGCTGAAAGATATTGCACCATGGTATGAAATATGTTGACTTTCACTGAAATTGATAATGATGTGTGAGATGTGGACATGGCTATTGATATAAGATCATCTTCAACTATCTTGAGAAATGTCTTGGAAATTTTGTTGTTATACAGCCCTTTGAGAATCCTCTGGCTTAGGGATTTTATGATTCTGCTGAATGTATGCATGAAAGTATTTATCAGGGTATTCTTGAAGCTGTTTCTGTGTTGTTGTTATTTCTTTTGTAGGGGATTTGACAGAAACTAGGCTTTCATTTGGCTCTTCATCATTAGTAAGGGCAAGGTATATTTTGGCAGCCCCCGTAGTGTAGGAAACAGAAGACTGGTCTTCCACTTAAACAGAGGAGCGAGAAGTATTATCAAACTTTATCATAGGTGTGAGATGAAAGAAATGTATGGTGCCACTAATTCCTTTGCCATCAGTGTTGCTTTTTCAAATGGTAGGAAAGGTGTAATGGGGAATCCAAAGAAGGAATGAATTCTTCATCCCATAGTGGAAAGTGATCCTCAAGCTTAGTGGAGTATATCAGGCAAGGTACTCTGGGTATTAAATCAGGATAGACAAAATGGTCAAGAACTTGGCCATTATATAGCAGATGCTACAATTGAAAATGCCTTGTGATGTCAGCCTCTGATGGTTCAGAAATTTGGTCAGCAGCATAGGGTTAAAGGTTGGAATTTGATTGGTTATAACCTGTTTTCTCTGATTAAATTTCTGATAGAGTCTAAGACAAAAAAGCAGTATCATATTTAAGTATTCTCAATAACCTGGAACCCTGAGTATTTCATGCATAAATTTCTGAGTTCACACACAAAAAAATCTTGTCTTAAGGGTATATTCACACACACAAAAATTTTGTTAAAAACTTCACCAGCATGAATTTTCTACCTCATGACAATGATAAAGGACACTGAATACATTGTTTGTAGGAGATTGCAGGATCACTGCATTTCCAATTATGTACAAAAGTAAATTATAGAAAAAAACAACCGCTATCTTATAATGGAAGACAAATAATTAATAGTAATTCAGCCAAAATTACAATTTAAGACATGATGAAAATCAAGTTAGATTATCATTTACTGACTTAGGTTGAAAAATTTGAAATAAATTATCTTAACATGAAGCTGTGCAGGACTTAATATTTATGATAAAACTTGCAGTGTTATGACAAGAAATGAAGTTTTTAAAAACAATGAAACAGCAATTACCTTGACAGAAAGTTTTGGATCACAGTAATTTCAAGTTTGAGTAATGCCAAGCAAGGTTCACCTTCACTATGACTTGTTTAGATATCTCCTAGTTTTTGAAACAACACTCAACAAGGTACATACACAACAAAGAAGGATTTTGATCCACAGAACATATCTGTCTGAGGTATACTTGTAGTTCTGGAAGTTGTACTATTACAATGGGAAAAGTTAGAGTATGGTTCAAGTTAAACCAGCATTATTACAGTAAGTACATTCATAAATGTAGCAACTGTAAATGTTATTTTTCATTAATGAATTTATATATTCAGGTTACATTGGAAATAGCTAATAAACTTAGTATTAAATTAAAAACTCCAGTGTACTATACTGGAAACCAACACTAACTTTAACACTAGCCTTTTTAAAAATCCAAAAACCAATGTTTAAAAAGGCATATGGCCTGTGAAAAGTGTGTATATTTATTTCAAGCAATAACTGTTTTGTTTTCTTATCAGCTGACAGCACAGTAATTTTACACATTAGTGTCGACAACCTGATGAAAAGTATTTTTCATTTTAACATGAAACTTGCTTTGCACTCAGTCTGTGACTGCATAACTTCACAGACAAATCTTTAGTAAAAATACTTAATTAAAAAATCAGATTTTTTGGGGACATAAAACTTGTGATAGTAAAAGCTTGCTAAATTTTGTGGAGATACACATATCACATTAGAACTCATAATATATATATACTTTCATGGTTTCCTGATGGTTGCACATTTGGTAAAAATTGTATAGAGAGGGTTAATAAAGATATGGCAAGGTTGGATGACTGCGAACCAAGATTGACCAATAGCTAACATACAAGGTTATCAAACGACAAGGGTGAGAGCGACTTGTTTTCTAATGATTTACTAAGTTATTTTATATTGATATGTATCTTGTGTTACATCACAGTTTGTATTACATACTGTAGTTTCATAAAAATAATATTTCTTTTTATGTTATTAGGTGTTATCAGTTTCCGTTCCATTAACATTAGCTTTTATACTAACAAGCAAAAACATAAAGCATCATATTCAATCCTAAGCTCTGTCGAACTTCCCAGAAAGCCAAATCACATACTTCATCTAACTAGTCTCATTAACAACAAAGGAAATCAGGACTTCAATCTTTGCTATCTCCAGCCAACAATGTGATAATCATGCTTCTCACAAGAAATACACGTAGTTTACTTATTCTCGTGACCACTCAGAATAAATGTATCTCAAGGTGGAGTAGTTGTTTATCTAGAACTAACATCTCATATTTGACATAATGTGATGTTTCTTATATACTCTGCAAATGAAGAAAGCATAGCACTTATAACTAAGAAGACACTCTAAATTTGAAGCATCAAATTCAAATAAGAAGGGACAGACCCAAACTGGGAGATGTTCATTGATAATTGAACTAAACACTAAACTTGACCGAGCAAGTGTTTTCGCAGTAAAACAACAGGTATAAGTTCTATATCATTGCTTTAAAAAAGTCCTAGTTTGTTGTCAAAGAAGTTAAACGAGGACTTGAAATCCTGCTTTATATATAGAAGGTAGCTAAGGGTAATAGTGTACACATTGATAATCAATGGTGTTAAATCTGTCAGACATTTTTTTGAACAAAGTTAAGATAATGTGAAAAATTATTATGATAATGAGGAAATTAAATGAGGTTCATGAGTGATAAAATGTACTTTTATTGTCAATGTAAAATTGCCACCAACTTGTAAAGACAATATATAGAATTTGTTAACTAGACTGAAGAATTATGCAATGCACCGAGTTAAATCACAACTAGTAAACAGCAAACTTGTATTGAAATAACTAGTTAATAAGTAAGATTTTGTTTTAGATATAAGAAATACCACAAACACACTGATAGTACCCTTAATGATGTTTTTTTGTCAGAATTGTTAAATATGCAACATAAACAACTTGAGGCTAGTGATAAGAATTTGTGGCTAAGAGCTGGCAAAAAATTTAGGTTGAGAAACGAGTGATAAAAAATTTAACTTCTTCCATGTCATTCTTGTTTTGAAAATGAGAGCAAAAAATTTGCACTCTTTGTTTCACTTTTTCATAACCTATACTTATATATATATTAATGAAACAAAAGCTCTTTTATGATTTACTTTAATGGCATAGATAAAGGAATGATCAATATATTGTCTAAATGTGCTGAATATATTGAGATCTTAGGTTAACCCTTTTCACATCTGTTTTCTTTTAATATTATGGTTTTGTTGCTGTACCTTAGAACACAGGAATGTCAAAAGCAATAAATCAAAGCAGGATCTCTTAGCTATGTCCTATAGAGCTAATGTAAAGAGCACTTGATCTAGTGTCATATTTCACCAAAGTGCACTTGAGTTAGTGTAAATTTAGACATTTCGTTTTATTATAGTTTTGTTAGGTTAAGTTGAGAAGTGTATAATTTTTAAACTTTAGTTCCTTTTAGTAAAAAAAATATAAGTCAGTAAAAAATGTATATGAAAACAATTATTTTTTAGTGTGTACTCAAGCTGTTTTTACTCAAGTAAAAATGTTTTACATTCTTCCCTAAGCCTTGTTGAGTCTATCAGTTATGGGTATCTAAACAAAACTTCAAATAGCTTTCAGATATGCATTTTATTATATAAAAATATATCGGGCATTATAGTAGCATGTTCCAAAACTACCGTAATTTATCTGGCTTTTTAGTACGTTATAAGTAGGTTTAAAAAAATTCCGTTATTGTTCAGACCACCAAATCTGATCTACAGAAACCGTGCAGTTCTTGTCAAATAAAGGAAAATGATGAAAAATGAGTATGTAGAACTGTAAGAGTTATGTATATGACAATCTCTTCTTTCTGTTGCTTATATGTCCACCAACCATGTAAAGCTAATTTGTAAACACTCTTGAAAGTCAGAGGGGGAGAAAGTTGGGGCTTCTTTTGTGGGTTTGACAGGTGTATTGATATTTCAGCAGATAAAGGATGTAAAAGGTTCAAAGTTTAGATTCTTGCTTGTAGTTATTGACATTCTTTGAAAAGTTTACTGCTTATATAGATGAGAGTACAGGTGCAGATTTGGTGTATCTATATTTCCAAAACATACATACCTTCTGTCATGCTACAATTATTACTCTACTGTTAGGGTTTCTTCCCTTGCCCATCTAAGCATTGGTCTGATTTTTACTTGCTTCCAGACTTTTATTCCCCACTTAATTGCTTTTGGCAATACCTGTCTCCACTTATGTCAGTGCTCCCTCTATCATGGTACTGTATATAAGCACCTTTTTACCATAATATTACCCCTTTTTCGTGACAAAGCATTCATTAACGGGTTTTCTGTGTACTATAACTGTTGGAGATCTTTGAGTGCTCTTTGTGTTATCTAGTTGATTTTCTGTTTAAAAGAAATTACTGAGGCAAATCAGGTATCTCCTATACCACATCTGGTATCTAGCATTGTTCAACAGTTGAGGGGGGGGGGTAACTCTCAGCTGATACTGTCCAAGACCTTCTTTGTGTGGAGGTGTAGAGGTATATTTGGTCTGGGAGGGAGGCTCTGATTCTTCATTTGAGGGCGATCTTGCACATTCTGGAGAGAATTTAGATTCACTTTTTCCTGCACCTTCCTTTATTCTGTCAGCTTCTCAGGAGGCCACATGGGGATCAACTGCCTCTGGCTCCTTTTCTTCAGTTGGTCCATCAAGTGTGTGATATTTGGGTCATTCCCCAGTTGCTTTAGAGCCTGCTCCTTCATTGATGGCTGAAAGGGCTGAGGGTGAATACTTTGTTCTCTCTCTGTCCACCGATATTGCGGTTCATGCCACATGATTTAGCCTACCACCACAAGGTGGACTCGTATTCTGATTCTGGGGTTCTAGAATGGAATCTGTTGTCAACCTGAATAGATCACAGTTTTCTAGGATTCTTCTCACCCTATATATGGTGCTGAGATATTTATTATCCCTCCAACTTTTGTCAAAAGACTCAGCAATCACTATGTCAATTTGATGATGAGTTGGGACCATAGTTAGTATCGAGATTTGTGAAGTAGAGATGCATTGTTGGATGGCATTCATGTACCAGCAACTGACCCTTCCCACTGACTCGTATGTTATCCAAGGTACAAGAATTATTCATTCCAATCTTTTGTTGGGTATTGTTGATAGCACCAGATTGTTGGCTAAACCCGGGTTTCTGCTCCTGCAGTATCTTCAAGAGTGCCCACCTCTTCCACTTCCTCTTTGGTCACCTCTGTTGAGGCAGCCAAGCTCTGACATCATACATCCACCTGTTTAACTTCTAAGGTTGCTAGGTATTCATCTCAGTCTTTGCATAGTTCCATGATGGATATTTATCAATGGAAATGGCACACATATCGACAATCGTGTATGGAGAGGAGGTCGAACCCAGTTTGTCCAGAAGTGCCAACCATACCTCGTTTTTTGACATGGCTCTTTAACAAGGGCTTTGCATCTTCCACACTCCTCATATAAGGTAGCTTTATTGACTACCTTTAGATGCTCAAGCTAAAAATTGAGACTCCAGTGCTCTCTGGCCCCCTCGTTGTTTAGGGTTCTTCGTCTGAAATAAATGTTTCAGTTACGTAACTGGTATGTTAAGGTGGGGTTTCATGCTCTTTGTCTACATCTGTTTGAGACCTTAGCCTCATGTACCATGTATCAATTTTCCCTTAAGGTTTAAATTTTGTTACTGATGGCCTGCAGACATCACCTGTCAGAGTTGTTTGCACATATTGTGCACAGGATGCTTTATCATTCTATCTAAATCCTCCTAGGCTCAGACAGGTTTTTCTTCACTAAGATACTGGCAACCAGGGAACGGGTTAACTCCTTTTCACCTATTCATCTGACCACTATTTCTCACTTCTATGATTGATCGGATTTCGATCATTTATTATGTCTAGTGAGGGTCTTGAAGTGTTATGTTGCCTGCACTAATGCCTTTAGAGGTGCTAGACAATGACTTTTTATTCATTGGGACCCTTCAGTTTTCCTGGACTTATCCCTGATTACTTTGTCAAGATGGGTACGGAATTGATCCAAATCACTTATTCTGTGCTCTCAACTCACGTCTCTTCAGATTTGTCACATTTCTATGTCCTTCATGGCCCAGTTGAATTGCTTGCTGGAGGACATTGTGCAGGCTGGTATGTGGACCAACTCTAAAACTTTTATCTCACATTATATGCATGATCGGCACCTCTGAGGGTTTTTGGCTATTCCCAGTAGCTCTCTTAACCACATCTGCTAGATTATAGGGAGGTGTATCTTCATTACTAATATTGTCTCTTCTTTATTTTCTGGGGTCCCTTATCTCTTTTTCACAACAGGTGTTGCCCAGGCAGGTGTACTTTTATCAAACCAATTCTGCACCAGCAACCACTAACACAATATACTTTATCTAGGTTGCAACAGGCGCTGTACGAATGGGGTGTTCCACAAGACCACCTAGAGGCAGGCTAGGTAGTATTACTGTACTAAGCTGGAGTATCATGGGTAAAGCATAAGGGGATCCTGCCCATCTCTGCCGATCATTGGATTGAATAAATTGGGGTCGGTTTGCTTTTAAAAATTTAGGGAATATGTTTCACCTTTTGCACTGTTTCCAGAATATTGTTCCCCAATTTGCAGTACCCTCCTCTTTTCCTACTAATGGAGCTAGGGAGTCCTTACCATGCCCAGTTTCCAGTCACTGGGGTGGTGGACAGAGGCTTTTCATCCAAAGTGTTCAAATGACTTTCCTCCACTCTTGGAGAAGAGGATGAAGTTGAGGACCCTCCTACCCAGATCCCTGGATGTTTTTTCCAGATGTTGGTAGGAGAGGCACCAACCTACAAGGGTGTCTACTTCTAATAATAGTTCATATTTGATGCCCAACTATCCGGTTGGGATGTGCGTGGCCCTTCTTTTTCATCGATATTGTGTCCTTGTAAATCCAAATTCAAAGTGGTCCCATTCTGTGTCCTTGATTGAGCACAGTTTGTTCCATGTCCTTCCCATAATTCCGTAGTGGATGAGTTCTGTTTTCTCAGGTTGAGTATGGTGTACAGCAGGGTTTATCAACCTGGGTTCCATCTGTAATGATAGTAATATAAAAAAAAAGGAAGCTTAGACTGTTCTATAACTGTCACAATTTTTCTGGCTCTCTAAGTGATTAAAAAAAATATTTCAATCGATTGGTTAAAGTCTAGGCTTTCTATTGGTTATAAATATAATGAGGTTGGACATTAGGGAAACCTATTAGCAAATTATAAAAGAGAGGATGTGACAGGATTATGCATTATTAAAAGTATACCAGTTAAATTACATTTAGGGCTGACTAAGATCTTTTTGTGGCCAATACATTACATCAAAACAAAGAGCACAAGAAACACTAAAGTATTCCAGATATTTCCTTAGTATGTGTCATGAAAAGATATTTTCTGTAGTATGTTAAGTATATACCTCCTCAAGTTTCTGTAATCTATTTATTTTTGTCATAACACTTTTCTGTGTTATCCTGTAAATTGAACTGTACATTTGGCTTGTAAATATCTATATATATCTATATGTATATATAAAGCACAAAAATCTGTGTGTATGGTTGTTTGTCTGTTATCTAACTATCCCTAGGTTGCTGGGCTAATCTCAACCAAACTTTGTGGGATGACAGTTTGGAAGAAGTGGTATATTAATGGGTGTTTCATACTCCACTGCCCCCGTTATTGCTGTTTTTGAGCATTTATTATCTTTGATTTAAGTTAACACTAACTATATTCATAGATGGTGCTACGTCCTTAAACAAAAACAACAACAACAGACACACAGTGTGGGGGGGACACAAAAACGTTTTATGTATGTCAGAGGAGTGCAGTGAAAGAAATGGCTGCCACTATTGCAGTAATACATTAACTCAGATGAGATTTCTACTCCAACAGCCACCATAAGGCTGATACGAAGAGTTGCTTTTTGAGTTATACCCACTTCCTACTTTGACCCATGACCTTACAACTTTGGCCTTTAAGACACTTCTGCGGCCAATGAGAATCAGTCAATTGATTAATAATGTGAAATACTGTGGAAGGACATTAAGGACTGGTTGTTAAAAGTAGGTAACAGAAAGCACCCTTACTGTTACTACTTTGGCTCCTACCTCTTCCTAAAAAGTCACACAATATATATACCATATTTTAAGTATATACTTAGTGAGTTCTTATAGCTTATACAAACCTTTTGGTGAGGTAA
The DNA here is from genome assembly GCF_000517525.1 of Limulus polyphemus. NCBI lineage: Eukaryota > Metazoa > Arthropoda > Merostomata > Xiphosura > Limulidae > Limulus > Limulus polyphemus. Next base: position 29,836 of record NW_013668304.1, read on the forward strand.
TAATCAATACTGTAATAATATGTTATGTTATAAATAAATTATGTGAAAGTTACAATTTTTGTGTTATTTATCATAGCATCCATCCAGACAAAGGAAAGGTACCTCAACTTGTTAGCTGTAGCATAGTGGTTCATAGAATGGCTCTGTGTTTTTCAAGTACAAACTTTTGGCTCATAGCTCCATCATCTCTTGATCAATTTGAGATCTAATTACCTTTTCAATTGATGTATTTGACCATGCCCAAAAGTCTTGTAGCTTAATTTACTCTAATCCTGCCTAAAAGAATTTCAAGCACTATCGCTATTTAGGATTACCTCTTGTTTTTTATAATTCAACTTTGTATTTGACTGAAAGTGTTCCAGATATTTCAATTAGTATGACAGGAGAGAAACATCTTCTCTAAGGTGTGAAGATTAAATATCTTATTGATTCTCTATGATCTATTTATTTATGTCTAAACACTTCTTTAAGTTATAAACTGAACTATAGGTTAATCTTGCTAATATTTTTGATAATTCTGCTTTATTTTCCTAAGATTTGAAGTAAATTTTTTTAAACATATATATATATATATATATGCTTTATTCTGTGTAATTGAGCCAATCACCATAGCATGTTCTTTTCCACTGGATTGAGATACACCTTGTTTTTAATCCACCTCCCACCCCCTATAATTTTCCTATATTTTTACGAATATTTAAATAATACTTGTATGTGTCCATCAGGTTGAAGAAAGTATGAAGAATTTAGAAGAAGTGGTCAGAGAACGTAACCGTGCATATTATATGTTAGAGACAGGAGAAACTGGAGAAAGGCCATCAGAAATCCGTATTGATCCATTCGGAAATGAGTACAAGTAAGTTATATTTTTAACACACATGAATTCTTGATTGAGTAGTTCAGAAATGTCAAAGTACACAGACTTAATCCATTACTTGAATACATTGTATGCACTTATTTAGATATAGAAGTAGTTGTTCTTTGGATACTTTCATTATACTTAATGCAGTGTGATGATTAAAAAATCATATTTCATCATTTCATAACCAGTAAATAATACGTTTATTTGAGATTATTCCAGTAAATTTAGCTAATTTTTTTATGCAAAAGTTCTGTATGTAGTGATTACATTACTGTAAACCTTAGAAATATATTAAATACTATAATCACTGTACTATAGAGCTTATACATGTTTGTTCCTGTTTCTATGTCATACATTCCTGGAGTGAGGCCTTGCTCATTTCAAGGATTAGTTCAGAGACCTGTACAAATGAGTATGAATTAGGAATTTATCTTCCTTCAACATGTATGATAAGAAAGATTGTTGAAAAATAAATGTAATTATATATTGTTTGATCACTCAGAATGTTTTATCAAGGTAACATATCATAGTTACCAGTACATTTAATTCTTTCAGCATAAGCTCAGTCTCTGGGACCAACCTCGTAACCATTTTGTGCTTGTTGTAGTTTTCATGCTTTAACTTTTAAATCAGCAAGCGTATGTTCTTGAAATTTGGCATCTTACCAGTAAACGTTACAATACTTTCATATGCAAAATATCAGACATGTTTATTAAGTCTTAATGTTTGTTAAACAATATTTGTCTCATGGAGTTTTTTTCTTTTTGCATGTTGCCTAGCGAACATGTAATCTTCGTTTTGTAATTAAAAATATTTTTATGCTTGAGAAAATTTCCAAATTTCACATGCAAAATATTTATAATGCCGAGATAGTTATTAAACATTTCTTGAGAAAAAAACTTTTTATTTATCTTTCATTTTCAGTAATTAATCTCTGTACGGGTTCAGTAGATTTGACTGATCTCGCAACCATAAAAAAATTAAAAAATAAAGATAAATTATGCCTCTTTCATTCTAGAATGAACACAAATTATAACATGAAAACATAAATGTTTAGACTAAGTATCTTAAATCTCATAACATTATAAATTTTTTATATATTTATCATTTTGACCTTTCAGCCGTGCCTGGCTAACAGTACAGAAGTTGCAATGATGCGGCTCACGTTTACTCATGTTACCATATCCAATAATATAAAACTGACATTTAGTCTTTACAAAGTGACCTTGTCTTGGCTGTGTTTTAGTGGACTAGTATTGTATAAAATACAGTCACATTTCAATTATTATACATAATATATGTATATACGTTATTACTATTTACAAATAAGTTCTTAAACTTATTTTTCTTACAACATAGAACAGTAAATAAAGAAGCAAAGCGAACAATTATCTATTCTAGTTACAAACTTTGTACTGCTTTGCTGCTTGTCGTAGGTTGTTAAGCCTTATAAAATTTCACACGTGGAGCATGTAATATGAAATAATTTTTTTATGTTTTATATATATTTGAAATAACAAAAAAATCATAAATTACTATATCGATACCACATAATTCCACTATAATTTATCAAGCGTAGTAATTAAGCTATATTTGGATCTAAAAAAATAAGAAATTTCGAGCAAGACTAAAGCCTAACTTTACCAGCTTGAAGATTTTTTTTGAAAGAATGAGATGACACCCTAATACTTGAAAATGGCTGAGAAAGCCACTAGGGGGACATTATGAGCTTTCGATTGGTTATTCATGTCATAGACAGAAGTAAGTGTATATAAGGGAGCGTTTCCAAAAATTGGAGAGGTGAGCAGGGCCACTGTGTTTAATTCAGAACAGGAGCGATATCTAAGCAAATAGAAAAGATAGGAGGTTCTTATTTTATATTCTAGCTTGTTAATATTGGTAATTTGAGTTTCTAATTTGTACGAAATTATAGACTTAGTATTTTGACATCACAAACATCTAGTTTGAACCAGTGCTGTATTCAGAAAACCCTGTGATACACAAAAATTGATGTTCAGGTGTGTTTACTAATATTTACTTTTAAATTAAGAAATTAAATAATTTATAATACTCAAATTTGAATTATAATTTACGGATTGATACCAAACGTATTGACATAAGTTTATAAAATAGTAGTTGAATATTTATTTATTTATCAGATATTGTATTGTAGTTAAGATTTTAGGAAGCATTAGTTTCTTTACTAGGCTACACATGTTGACAGAAATGGAGAAAGCAGCACAAGTTTTTACAGGCCTTTGCCCATCATTTCAAGGAAGCAACTCCTCAGTCAGTGGATTGAACATTGATAAACTCTTGGAGGAGTGGAGGGGAAGAAGAAAGTTGGTTCAAGTATGTGTTTCAGGTTTTTACATTTACTGCAAAGTAGAATATGTAACTATGAGAATAACAGTTAGCAAGTATAGTCTCAATAGTGAGGGATAATTTTTTATATTGGGAATAACTACTCTAATGATGAGTCCTTCAATGTTAATAGCTTTGATATCATGCATTTTTTAGGTATGAGAAAACTTTTCCGAGTTTGAAAACAGAAATTGTTTAAAGCAAATTAAACAGAATAAACAAATAAAGATTTGATTTAAAACAAAAACTATGTAATGATCATATTAACAAGCTTGGGTATGCTAATAATCAAAGTCCACAGGCACTTATAGTTCTGTTTGTCTCTCAAGAAATAAGTAAATAAAGAGTGAATTGCAATCATGTATTAGAGAGTAATATAGAAATCAAATTAACTGAAATACCATGAACCAAGCTGAAAGATATACTGTTTTAATTAGAACAACTATTTCAATTGTGTTCATGTAACATTTGTCTGTTTTTAATTAATTCTTTACTTTAAAGGTTAAAATTTAAGATACTTGTATGAATGTAATTATTTGTTAAATTTGTTTAACTTCCCTTTAAACAGTATTTAGTAGAGGAGATTTTGAATTAGAAATAATATTTTATATAATTTGTATTCAGGAGTTTTGATGCTTATTCGTTTTGCAGTCATCACTTCGTTATCAGGAACCTGTTCTTAGTCTTTACCGAGTTCTCCTAACAATAGCCAAGAATCATCTTCCTGAGCTGGCCAAAAAGATTGATCACGAACTCGTTACTTGCTGGTTGCAAAGTGCAAAACTTGCCAGAAAGTAGGTTTTATTACACCATAAATAGATACTTGTAATCACCTCACTTACTATTCCTGTAGCTTTTCACTAAATTGTTAATCTGTGCTATTTTTTCACTGATATTATGCAGTGGCATACATATCTCTGAATATATAAAGTATATATAAGGCTAGGGCAGATGGCCCTCATGTAGTTTTGCATAAAAATTCAACAACAAATCTAAGAACATCACTCCTCCCTGCATGCTTTCCATAATTGATCTAGTGCTGAGAATGATAGTTTTTCAGTGCATATTTCAGAAGTCCGATGGCATAGAAATTCATAAGTGCTATGTCTGGGGTCTTTTCTTGAAATATTTATTCTTTGTTTTATCTCATATTTATTTCTAAAGCAACTTCAAATTCCTGACTGAAGCATGAAGCTTTCATGTGTTCATCAATTAACCTTGTGCTTGTTAATAGCTTGTTTTCAAGTTTACTGGCTAAAATTCTGCACTGTTACTAGTTTTGAATCATTAAAATAAACTTTTACATTTGACAGTAATTCAACTCTTATATAACAGTAGATTTAGTAAAATACACTAGGTGAAAAGTTCATTTAAGAATGAGCTATCAATAAATTATATCATTAGATTTAAATGGTATATGAGCAATAATTCATTGCACTATTGTTGCAAACATTATGAATAGAATCCATTAAAATACTCTATAGCAGCATTAACTTTACAATGAATCATGTCCATTAATTTTCAGAATAGTATTTTCAACCTGTGTTTTTTAGAAGTGGTCACCAACAGAGGGCTTACAGTTGTCTGCTAGATGCTTCAGCATTAAATCTACCCGAGACATTTGTGGAAAAGGCAAAGTGGCACTGGAATAAAGTAAATATAAATCTCAGTGCTAATATTTTTGTAATTGTAAAAGCAGATACTTTTCTTGATTTTTATTAAACTTTTGGTGAAATAATTAAAAGTGACATTTATTTTAATTTTTCTGAATGACAAAGTTTGAAATTGAAAGCTCCAGGATTGTGCTATGATTATAAATTTTTGAAGTATAATGTTTTAAGGTTATAAATTTGAAAATTATATATTTAGAAATGCCACATTTTTTTACTTTGGAAGTGTTAAGTTATGAACATTGTATGTTCTAAATGTATAAATTTGGAAATGCAAGATTCTGGAATCTAAAAGTATTAAGAATTTAACCTTGGAAGTTAAAAGTTTTTACATTGGAAGAAAGAAGAATGTTTTGCCGTTAAATGTCATAATGTTTGGTATTTCTAAACTGCAGTGTCTATTTTGAATCCAAGTATTTATAAAGGTTATAAAAATATATTTATAACTAACAAAAATGTTATGGCAATCTATTTATTTGGACTCTTTACTAGCAAAATTTAGTGTTTAGTTACAATAGTTTTCTGTCAGCTTGCATTGTTTCAATTAATAGTAAGTAGCCTCTTTTCATTGTTTTATATGATTGTGGTATTATAAATTAGAACTGCATCAGTACAGTATTAGTGTCTTATACCTCTTAAAAAAGAAAAGATTAGTTCAGATGTAAGTTGCATTACTTCAGAAACACAATTTTCAAAACATACTTACCTCCAGTCACACTACAGCTATTACTCAACTGGTAGGGTTTCTTTTCCTTTGCCCATCTAAGTAGTAGTCTGATTTTTTCTTGCATACTCCAGTCTTTTATTCCACAATTAATTGACATATCTGTCTCATGACCCTCTCCACCTACGTCATTGCGCCCTCTATCTTTGTACTGTATATAAGCACCTCCTTCAGATAATATTCTCACTTTTTCTCGGCAAAATGTTCTTTAACAGGTTTTTCTGTAGTACGACTGTTGAAGATACTTTGAGCGTTCTTCATGTTTACCTATTTGATTTTCATAAAAAAAAACTTTGTTTGGTAAGCCGCTTTATGGCATGAATTCCTGAATTAATGTATCCAGCACAGAGGCAAATCAGGTCTCTCCGATTCGACCTCTGATATCTAGCATTGCTCACAAATTGAGGGGGAGTTGCCCTCAGTTAAGGTTAAGGTGGCCTTTTCCATAGTGAGATGGAAATGTATGTTTGGTCCAGGGAGCTCTGAAGCTGCATTTGTAGGAGCCTGGACATCCTGGAAAGAATTTAGATTTGCTTTTTTCCAGCACCTTCCTTTTCTCTCTTGGCTTCTCATGAAGCCAATTTGGATCAGCTGCCTCTGAGTCCTTTTCTTCAGTTGGTACATTGAGTATGTGATATTATGGGTCTTTCTTCGAGTAATTAGTTCTCCCTCCATCCCCTGATATTACAGTTCATGCAGGAAGGTTTACCCCTTAGTTACGTGAAGGGACAGCTATGCCTTGTCTGCCATGTTTGTCAGAACAACATGCTTTAACCCACCTCTGTCGGGTGGATGCATATTTAGGCTCTCAGAGAATAGATCAGCTCCTGGAAATGTGTAATTCTGTAATGGAGTATGTGCTCAATCTCAATAGATCACAATTTTATAAGATTCATCTGACCCTAACTACAGTGCTATGATATTTATCATCCTGACACCTTTTTTTTTCCTCAGTGATTGTTACATCACATCGGTGATGAGTTGGAACCATTGTTAGCACTCTCCTTGGTTCGATTGTCAGCTTCTGCACTTTCCCAAGTGTCTTGGCTGATATGTTGTTGGAGAGCATTCGTCTACCTGCTGCCACCCTCCATGAGTTACGTGAAACCATTTTCTCTAACCCTTGATTTTTGCGAGCATTCTAGAGTCTTTACATTCTAGGGTTTATGTCACCCATCTGCATTCAGAATAGATTCCACCCACATACACAAAGTTCTTCTGCTCGATTGGAATGCCCCCAATGGTGGCAGTGACTACTGGATGCCTGTGGGGACTCGGCTCTGCAAATTTCTGGATGTGTGGTAAACCTATACCACAAGTTCATGGGTACTACAGATCCTTGCATCAGGATTGGCCATTTAGTTCACATCTGCACTACCATTCTTCCTCCAGCCTGTAGTGTTTCTACTTCCTGCAGATCCTCCAATTTTTAAACTTCGTTCCATGGCTATCAGAGATTTATTGGTCACCAGGGTAGTGAAGAGATTTGTTCCAGTTCTTCTTAGGTTTTATTCCCATCTGTTTGTTGTGCCCAAGATGACAGTAGATTGGCATCTGGTCTTCAATATTTCTTGTCTCAATCAATTCCTAGATCCTCTACAGTTCACAAAGGAGTCATTCCTCACTTTCCATTTGTATTTTTTGCCGAGATTGTGGATGACTATGTTTGATGTTGCTGACACCTATCTGCACATTCCTATAGTGGAGTCATTCTGCCACTGTCTGTTATTTATGCACAAGGGTCTGGTGCTGCAGTTCAGAGCTCTGCCCTTCGGACTAACATCAGCTCCATATGTGTTCTAACGAATCGTACAAACCTTTTCATGTAACCTCCATTCCCTGGGCCTGTGCACACACCATTTCATGGACGTCTGGCTACTTCTAGCACAATCTTGTCAGTTGGCAGAACATCACACCCAAATACTGCTTCTCTGAAACAACCAAGGCAGGATTTCTTATCAGAGCTGAGACTTCTCTTCTCATTCCAACACAATATATAATCCATCTGGGTGTCTTTTTCAGCATATATCTCAGTCAGGCTCTGCAAACTCCCATCAGGCTCCTTGTTATGGAAAGGCAGTGCGACTCTTACTTCCATCTCCTTTCTCCCACTGTGTGAATGGTTCTTGCTGTTTTGGGGGTGTGAGCATCACTCCAATTCCTTTGGGAAGAGGGCACATGATATCCCTATATGACCAACGCCTTATGAACAGTGATCCACTGGATTCCCCAGTCTCCTTATTCAGGATCAACATCTTTGATCTCGAGTAGTGGTTAGATTGGAACAATATTATGTTCAGTGTTCCTCTGCTACCACCTTGTCCAGAGATCCATATTTTCACGGATGCCTCGCTTCAGGGATGGAAGTGCACATCTCGATGGTCAAGAGTTCCAGGGCCTATGGATGGACAAAGAGGCTTCCCTCCACATCGATGTTTTAGAACTTCTTGCTGTTCAAAGGCGATGTCTCAAGGTTTGGAATTATTGAGGGGTAAAGTCATCATGCTTCACTCCAACAATTCTACGGTAGTATTTTACAATTTCCTGTCATGGTGGCACTCAGTCCAGTTCTCTTTGTTTTCAAATTTTGGATCTTCTATATTATTCCCACTCCCATCATATCATCCTATTACCTTGCCATGTTCCGGGGGTGATGGATTTGGTGGTGGATCGATTGTTCAATTGTCTCGACCCAACTGGATTTTCTTGACAGAATGGATACTTCATACAGGGGTTTTCCATTGGATTTGCTCCAAGTTCAGGACACTGACAATTGATGTGTTTACCACTCTTTGGAGCACTCAACTACAAGCATTTTGATCTCCGGTACGTCACCCTAGGGCATTGGCATTGGCAATAAATGCCTACAACCATTTGTCGCATTCTGTTGGTAGCACCAGATTGGCTGGCTCAACCCTAGTTTCCTCTTCAATGGGATCTTCAGGAATGCCCTCTTCTACCACTTCCTCTTTGGCTGTTGCTGTTGAGGTAGCCAAGATACAAAATATTACACTCATCCATCCCGGAGCTCAAGCTTCATGTGTGGAGGTTATGCAGTTTTTTTCACAAGATAATTTTTTTACTTCTAAGGTTGCCATGTGCCTGTCTCAGTCTCTGAATCATTCCACCATGGACATGTATAAATGGAAATGTCACCCGTATCTACAGTGGTATATTGCAAGACGTACCAACCATAGCTCTAATTTTAACTTGGCTTTTTGATAAGGGTTTTGCACCTTCCACAATCGCTGTATATAAGGTTGCCTTCTTGCCTACCTTTAGACACTCAAAGAGATGAAAATTCTTTGAGTCCCCAGTGCTCCCTGCCTTCCTCAAGTCATTTCAGGTCCTTTGTCCTTAATAACCATATCAGTTACCTAACTAGGATATAAAGGTGGTGATGTATTCTTATTTTCGACATCCATTTCAGCCCTTAGCCTCATATACCATGTATCACCCTTCCCTTAAGATTTATTTTTTGTTGCTGCTGGCCTGCAGACATTGCCATTTGGAGTTTTTTGTGCTGCATGTGCACAGGACTCTTTATCATTCTTCTATGCCCATACAGGTCCTTCTTACTTAAGATACTGTCAACCAGGGAAGGGGATAAATACTTTTCTCCGAATCATCTGACTGCTATTTCTCACCTCTGTGACCGATTGGATTCCCATTGTTTCTTATATCCAGTAAGGACCTTGAGATGTTAGATTGCCTGCACTAAAGCTTTTAGTGATGCTAGACAATGGCTTTTTAATCATTGTGTCCCTTGTTTTCCTGGGTTTATCCCTGGCTACCTGTATGGGGTGGGTACAAAAATTAATCCATATTGCTTTTTCTGCACTCTCTTTGAAGGTGAGGAGACTTCTGCAAGTCACGTCTCATCAGATTCGTCACATTTCTGTGTCCTTAGGGACCCAGTTGAATTGCCCACTGTAGGACATTGTTGTGGGCTGGTGTGTGGGCCTCATATAGCTATATTAACTCCATCTGCTAGATTATACAGAAGGGTGAGTATTTTCATTACGAATCTTGTATCTTCTCTCCTTTTCAGGATCCCACTTTGTGAACTATCATGAGTAAAGCATAAGGGGATCCTGCCTGTTCCTGCTGATCAGTGGATTGCAATGGATTTAAAAAGGGAACTTGGTTCACCTACTGCACTGTTTCCAGAGCATTGTTCTTCTGGTTTCTTCCCCCCCACCCACCCCCCACCCCCAATACTTGTTCCAGTTGAGTTCAGAAGTCCTTACCACTCCCAGTTTTCAGTCCCTGGGATGGTGGCCAGAGATTATTCATCCTGACTGTTTGAATGACTTACCTTCACTCTTGGCAAAGTTGGAGGCCCTCCTACCTGGGACCTTAGATGTTTTTCTTCCCAGATTTTGGTAGGAGCAGCACCAGCATATGCCTACTCATAATACCAGTTCAGATTTGACACTCAGCTATTCAGTTTGGTTGGGCATGGCCCTTCTTTTTGATTAATATTGGTTCAGTACATTGTTCACGGAAGAGGGTCTGTTGTCTCCTCATAATTTTGAATGCAGAGTGGTCCTATTCTGAGTCCTTGGTTGAGCACAGTTTTTTCCACGTCCTATCCATAATTCTGGGGGCAAGTGGAATCTACCTTGCCCACACGGTTAGGGAATGAGGATGAGTGTTCATAGTCCCAGACTGGATGAATTCTGTTTCCTCAGGTTGAGAATGGCATACAGGATCAAGTCATTCTGAGTTTGGGTATTGCCTTTCAGTCTTATTCAGGTTGAGGAGAGGGTTTGTCCACTTTGGTGTTGCTTACCTTCTCATCGTGATTCCGGGTGGCTTGGAATGCATCACTCTATAGCTACAGGTTGGTATCCACTCATATATATATATTGTGGTCCAAATACCGTAGCCACCAACATGGGACTTAGGGGCCATGGCCCTATAATTTCAACCCTTATCAATGTGGGATTCTAGCTGTAGTGTGAGAAGTAAGTATGTTTGGGAAGCTAACATTTTCTTAAATCAAAAATATATTTCCAATAATAATTACCTCTACTCCCACCCTTTCTTACCACTAAGACCCAGTGTCAGAGGTTGCAGATTGGGTCAGTCTCGAAAAAGTGACAATATTACCTGAAGGAGGTGTTTATATACAGTACCAGGATAGAGGGCGCATTGACATAGGTGGAGAGTGTCATGAGACAGATATGTCAATTAAGTGTGGAATAAAAAACTGGAGCAAGTGAGAAAATCAGACCAATACTTAGATGGGCATAGGAAAAGAAACTCTAGCAGTCAAGTAATAGCTGTAGTGTGGGTAGGCGTAAGTATTAAATCAAAAATGTTAACTTGAACTTCTTTCTTATTTGTGAAGAAATTCAACACTGTAGGTTTTAGATTACATGAGAGTAAACAATTTCCAACAGAAAGTTGCTCTTGAAATGTAAGACTTCTACCTTAAAATGAGCTTGGTTTATTTTGAGTATTCAATGTTATGTGGTTTGGGTCAAAATAGGGATTAGTTAGTATTATGTTAAAAATCCTACATTTAAAAATATTGTGATATTTTTCTGGTGTACTAGCCTTGCTATATATTCTATGTAGAAAGTAAGCTATATGTATATATATATTTTCCATAGTTATTGAGAAGTTATATCTGACTTTAAGTGTCAACCATACGTCAAATTGAATGATCCTGTTATCACTTACCTAGGCCTAATATTAAATTTTACTTGTGATAATCTAGTCTTGGATCTCTTTATTGAATGATCCTGTTATCACTCACCTAGGTCTTATGCTGAATTGTACTTGTGATAATCTGGTCTTGGATCTCTTTATTGAATGATCCTGTTATCACTCACCTAGGTATTATGCTGAATTGTACTTGTGATAATCTGGTCTTGGATCTCTGTATAGAATGATCCTGTTATCACTCCTCTTATAATGTTGAATTATACTTGTGATAATGTAAGCACTGTATTGAATGATCCTGTTACACCGTACCTAGGCCTAATGGTAAATCAAAAATGTGGAACAAAATCTTATGCCACAAAAGTGGTAAATGATAAATAACCAGGACTCCCTTTCTCTGGTGATTTTAAACTTTAATGAAACAGAAGGATTGATAACACAAAGAGTTATCAAATAAAGAATGTTTAAAATTAGTGTTATACAACAGATTTATAGAAACATGCATGCATGTGAATTGGTAGCAAATCAATACTATTTTAAAATTAGGTAATAATTGATATATATATATATAAATTGAGGTTTTAAATATATTTAAAAGATTTCAATAGATGTTAATAACAGTTAAGTAGGATGCTATGCATTGTTGCAAGACGAAAATATCATGTTTCTAAAAGTTCGTTAGATAGCTAAAACACTGATGTGTGTATGTTTGTTTTGTGACTTGTTATGCAGAGTGAACAAGAACAAGCTATTAGTATTCTACAGAAAGGAATTCAGGAACATTTTCCAGATGTTTCTCAGTTCAAGAATAACCCATCTTCTCAAAAACAGAAAGAGGCTGCTGCCTGTGCCAAGGTAATAACAAATGCTATTTATACAGAGGTTTTGACATGCAACAGTTATATTACATTATTTAGATACTTTGGCTTATGCCAAATGCAAATATTGCTGTGTACAGTATCTTTGGCTTTTGATTTATAACAAAGTTATGTATTACATTAATCCAGAAGCTTTGACATATGCCCAAATGGAAATATTATGTGAATTATTTTTGGCTTGAAACTAGTATTAACGTAATGTGAAATTTCGTACTTTATTTAAAAGACAGTAAAGCTACTTTGATCTTTCGTGTTCCAAAAAATATTTGATATAGAAAAGAATTTAGTGTTAAATTAAAATAGTTGTTTTTAAACAGTAGTATGAACTTAATAATATATAGTGTAAGAAAATACTCTGTTATCTTTAATAATATAGCTGTCATTTTCATATTTTGTATAAAAAAATAAGCTATGTGCTAACAAAAGTTATAGTCAACTTTTGCATGAAAGACACACAGAGTAAGCTATGTGCTAACAAAAGCTACTCTGTATGTGTCTCATGAAAACATTGAGTATAAGTTGTGGGTTAATAAAAGCTACTGTATGTCTTTCATGAATAAGTTAACTTTTAAGTTGTATGATCACAATGATGTTTTCATTAATGTATATCCAGTTAAATTTGATTTTAACAGTATAAGAGAATTGACATATTGTGTTGTTGATTACTGTTTTTAAGCAATGGTTTTGTAGTTTAAAAGTTAACAAATTCCATTGTTAAGACTGTTGGTGATAATAAATATTTTTTTAAGTTTTCATAATGAATTTAGGTATGCATTAGTTAAAATAGTTTATGTTCAAAGTAGCTAAAAGGCTAACTTGCATGTGGAAATTTTATTGATCCTGATTTGATAACCACATTGATATTATTGATTTGATGGTCATAATGGAGATGAAACTTATGACAAGCAAATTTTATTTACAAGGTTTGTACCACATGTATATTATTGATCTACAGGTTTTATTGGATTGACAACCAGCAAGTAATATAACAATAATAATTTATGTACATTTTTGAGTACAACATGCTATAAAAATAGGTAATAAGAATGAGGAGGTAAGCATAAAGACTATTCTTTCAAATTCATAATGTGGTTTAAATATTAAGAATGAAAAAACGTACACAAGAATGCACACATTGGGGCCTGGTATTGCAGTCTTGTCTACTTCAGACTCAAGTGAATAAATATTTGAAATGTTACTGACCATTACATTGTTTAAAAGAACAATGAATTAAATATTCATTGAGTCAAATTACAAAAAATCAACTATGATATAAAATTAACACCCTGTTGATTAATAAATGTCAAAAAGTTACAGAAACAAAATCACAAATTAATGTACAACATACCTACTTATAAATACAAGATGAATGTCTGTTATCCCAGTTCCTGTTATTAAGTAGTTCATCCATCACTTTTTATATTATACAGGGTGAGTCAGAATTATGTATAAATGCTTCAAATAGCCATATTTTGTAGACAGCATGACCAATATGAATGAAATGTTGTACATTTTACAGCTAAAATATACACTTAACTCTACGGAAAGATGTTTAACCTGCCAGAGATTAGTGTGTTGATGGAACTCTCCTCTTGTGGGATAATCGGACTTATCTTGGATTGTTATTAAATGATGCAGTTCCTGCAATAAGAAACATGTTTCCGTACACATTAGTGTACTTTCAACAGGATGGTGCACCTCCATGTTTTTACTTTAATGTCCTTGCCTATCTGGATACTGAATTTATTGAACTGTCACAGGAGGAATGCTTTTAAATACCCCCCAAGGTCTCCAGACCTCACTCTCCTCGAACTTTTTTACATAGGGATACCTGAATGATAAAGTGTACAGTCATAAACCACAAACACTGCAGGATTTGTGGGTGATGATACAACAGGAAGCAGGCCAAATTACATATGCACCACTTTATGTTGGGTTGTTGAGAAACTATTCCGTTCGTGTATGCATGTTAGTGGCGGACATGTTGAACACCTGACGTATCTCTAATGTATCACATTTCTATGTGTCTAGTGTATTTAAAACATTTTTTTGTTCATTCTTACTCAATAAACTTTCTGAGATACAACATATCAAAGTGTGTATACATAATTTTGACTCGCCCTGTATATATCCTTTCATCATCTTTATATTGTCTCCTAAGTGTTGTGTTTCAGATACTATTAGAATCAAGTTTTGTTTCATAACATTTTTTCCCATTACTCTCGGGTATGGTTAACAAGATCTGATTTTATAAGATTCTCAGATTTTAAGTCATAATGCCTTTTCCTTGTTTTCACTCTGCAACTTGATTTGCCAACGGGGTTCTTACAATTTTTATGGTGTACAGGAGATTTCACCTTGTAAGGAGAACACTGTATGAGCACTAGATGCTTGGCAATGTGTATAAAATAAGACTTAGGAATGTGTTTACTAATACTTACAACAGTCAATTCTGTCCAGAAGTTTTATTACTGCTGACAGTTTTTTATAATTAATGAAGCTGAGTATGAGAAGAAACAAAGAGTAGTAATTACTAACCTGAAATCAAAAAATTCAGATTTTTCTTCATTGTTCAAACTGTAAGCTTCTAATTCATTTCTTCATTCACTTTTTAGTGTGTAGCCTTGTTTTTACAAGGTACTCTTCTCTTGTCCTTGTACTTCTTTTTTTTGTTCTTGAAGATCTTGTGATGTAAACCTTAGCACTTTGTTGATAAGGTTTCTGTTTATTATGTCTGCTTTTGTAGCCTTTGTGTAATTGAGCATGAAATGGAGATATCTGTTTTTAAAGCTTATACATCAGTTTGGTGATTAGAAGAGAAGCTTGGTATGCTGTGTTGACTATTGTGATTATTGTGTAACTTTTTAAATTTGTTTCTAGATTATGGCCATATTATAGAGGTGGCAAACTGAAGCCAAAATTGATGTTTAATATTTGATGTAATTAGAGCCTGTTTTGCAAAAAAACTCCAAGTACAGTTTACAGACAGGTGGCAGAAGTTGTGAGCTCATTTTTATATCATCAGTCATGTTTTACGTATTTGTAATTTGGTGAGAAACAGACTTAAAACACAGCTGAAGTAATACTGTAGGGACATTTGTATGAATTCTTCAAGCATATTGTCATTCTCTTGTTTACTTGAACAAACGAACCATGGTAAAGAGTGAACACATGAAAATTTACTAATTACGTTATTTTATCAATTCTTATTTATTCTAGTATATCTTTTAGATATAATAATGATTCTCACTAAAAGTTATTTTTTGGGGGTCAAAAATAAAAAAACATTTATAGATGTTTTATTTGCTTACGGGTAGGTAGAGAAGTCAGTTAAACATGGTGATATTTGATATTGTTTTCTTGGCACTTGTGTATAATGTTAGAATAATTAATATATAACACAACATTAAAATAGGTATACAAGTAAAAACATTTTTAATTCAGATCAATCTATGACCTCTAAAATATTGACGCTACATGTTTCAACATTTTTCCTGATGATGATGTGGAAGACATTGAAACATGTAGAACAGAGGTGCACAACATATGGCTTGCAGGCCAAATTTGGTCCTTCAACTCATTTTGTACAGTCCATGACATGAAATTCTAATGCACAAAGTTGAAAAAAACGTTTTTTTTAATTGATGGAAATATTTTGTCTGTTATTAAATTTAAGAGTTTCTGCTTCACAATTTAAAAGAAATTTTGTTAAATAGTTTTAAAGTTAGTAGAAAACACAAATGACTCAATCACATTCCCAACTGCCCCAAGCAAACAAGTAAGTTGTGCACCCCTGATGTAGAGTCAACATTTTAGAAGCTATAAATTGACCTGAATTTAAAATATTTTTAATTGTTTATCCATTTTAATGTTGCGGGTTATTTATTTATTATTTTAACAATGGTATTCTTTTCTTTTGTGTGAATTTTAATGAGACCAATACATTTGTGTCATACCTGCTTGAAATGTCTCTCTTCATTTTTAAGTAATTATTTAACTTTGCTAATATTAGGATATGATTTGTAGTTCAAAGCTGAGCTTTTCCATTCTCATTTCACAATCTCATATGTTTATGTTGAATGTATAGCTGTCTATGTCATACTGTTAAATTTTTCCAGATTTTATAGTTCTTTAATTAGTTTATTTAACAGTGAAATGTGAAGCTTCAGTCTGATCAAATACTGTAAGATCTTATTCTTCCATAAGTTCAAAATAGTAATATATCTTCTTTGCATCTGGATTGATAACATTCAGATATAAATGTGTAGTATAGATTGGGCTTTTGAATAAATTCAAATCTAAGTACTGTAGTAGTTCTGTCTCTGTATAAATTTTACTTAGCACGACATAAATAATATAGAGTATATGAAATAATTTAGGATAATTAAGTATAATTATTCTAACATCATTTTCTGTTATTTTTATTAGGCAACATTGATGCTTGCCAAATACAGTGAAGAATCAGCTGTCTTAGAGAGCAATGCCCTTATTTTAATGTACCGAGATGTGGTTGCCATTCAACCTGAATGGGAAGAAGGTCACTTCCATTTAGCAAAGTATTATGACCGAGTCATGACCACATTAGACAAATCAGAGAAGAAAAGGTGGGTCTTTAGGTTGTTGTTGTTTTTTCACAAAAGATTTTATTCTTAAATTTCTTATGCAGTACAAGCATACATTTTTTATACTCAATTTTTTTTTTTCTATGTTGAACAAGTTCATGATTATATCATATGTGTGTGTGTGTGTGTATATACTGAATGTCTTTGCTTGAAAATTTCAGGGTTATGTGACATTTCACAAACACTGTTGAATTAACATCTACTGATAAATTTTAATGGTTTTTTCCTTTAAATTTCATATATCTATATTTTTAATGTTTAACCTTATCCATATGAGCACCTTTTTCTGCACATGTCACAACGTATTTTTTTGACAGAGTTACACTCAAAATTTAATTTACATTATTATCAACATTTTCAAATAAACCTGGTAACAAAACATAGTTAATAAATCAAATGTTAAAAAAATTAATATTATGTAAGCTCTTAATTTTATAAAGAATGTTTTTTTAAATCATCTATCTCCCCTAGTATGAAAATTGTGACATTTCCTCCCTAGGTCTCCTCTCTTATCTAGTTTATTTACCACCCCTCTGAGAAGTATGGAATTTAATGTGAATTACTTATTATAATATAGTTATTACTCAGGCAAAGCATAATTTTTATAGCCATTAACCCTATTGAGACAAGTTTCCCAATGGGTAGGGGTCAGAGGGCATGTCAATACGTTTGGCATCAAATTGTTGATTAGAATTCAAATTTTAGTATTATAAATTAGTTAATTTCTTAATTTAAAAGTAAGTATTAAAACAAAATTGTTAAATATCAATTTTTGTTTGTCATATGGTATGTTTGGTCAGATTACATTTTATGAAGCCTGCAATACAACATCTATAGTTTCTTATGAATTAGAAACTCAAATTACCAATATTCACAAAAGCTGGAATATAAAATAAGAACCTCCTATCTTTTCTCTTTGGTGAGATATCATTCTATTTAATGAATCAACCACAGTGGCTCTGCCCCTCTTCCATTTTCGGAAATACTTGTTTACATATACTCACTGAACTCCATTACTTATTTTCACCCACATGGTTTTTTTTTCAGTCTTTCTAAGATTTTAGACACCAAATCACCATCTTTTTTTTTTCGAAACTTAAAGTGTAGAGGTAAACAAAATGGTGATCAAATGTATTTTTTAAACCCAAATGCAGCATAGCTGGTAAGCTTGGTAAATTACAGTGGAATTCTATAGTAATTTATGATTTTTTTATATTCAAAATGCATATATAAAACCAAAAAAGATTATTTTGTTTTACATCCTTCACGTGTGAAATTCAACAAGGCTTAGAAGTTTATGCCAAACGAGTACAAACTTTGCAACACTAACAGTCATAAGTAGTAAAGATCATTGTTTGTATATTTGTTTTTTTATTTTTCTATGTTTTATGAATAATAAGTGAAATTTAAAAATTTATTTGTAAATAGTAATAATATATATATATATATATATACATACATAATGTATTATAACTGAAATGTGATTGTGTGTTACAAAATACCTGGTGCACGAGTAGTAAAAAAGCTAAGACAGTTGCACTTTTTAAAGGCCATTTTTATGCTATTGGATATGATAACATGAGATGTTCGTGCCCCATGTGATTGCATCTTGTGGCATTATTGTTAATCAGACATGGCTGAAAGGTCAAGAAAATAAAAATAATAAATATGTATAGGTGCATAATGTTTGAGATTACACCCAGCCTGTAGTCATAGTTAACCTTATTTATTTACGGAGCCATAAACTAGAAAATCAGACTCACTTGTCACGCCCACCTTCCACATCTTCTTTTTCACAAATTGCCAATAGTTCCCTCTCACATGTAATACTATATTATTTATAACCAATAGAATGCCATAGTTTTAATCTATCAAATGACATATTATGTTACATTGTTTTCTTTATAGAGAATTGAGTGTTTTGCTTCAAGTTTGAAACTTTAGTTTCACAGGAAACACATTGAGAAGCTTAGCTTAATTTGTAACGACTCTTATCGCATAGTTAGAAAGCAATAAGAGTCATTACAAATTAAGATAAAGATAGTTATAGGACATTGCTTTTCATATGCTGTTATTCAATGTTCTTAGTACATTATTTGATTAAATAAGAAATTATATATTGTAGTAGTAGTACCATAATTATTAAAAATAGGTTTAAGTTTCATTGACAGTTGACAGAAAAACCACGAGGGCCTAAGTACGTACTTTATTTCTTGTTTTTCATTTGTAATCTTTAGTTGTTATTATAAAAGTAACTAAAATGTAAAAATTAGAACGTTATTAGATTAGATTAAGTAAGACAATGAAAAAATAATAATAATAAAAATTATTCACAAAGTATGCTTGTGGATTACGTAATTTGATACAGCAATGTCAGTTGCATGTTTGCCAAGTGATTTGTGGCAAGATTATTAATTACTCATTATTCAAAGGTCAATAAGATTAAGCATAAATAGATGTATATTGTTATGAGCTTTAAGCTATTTAAGATAAACAAATTGTGTTTTCCTGTAACAATTTGCAGTCATTCTAGAAAGAAAAAAGAAGGTAATTTAGATTTATTTCCTAAATATTTTATGATGTTTACAAGGTCTATCAAATTGTCTGACCCCTTATAGAGTTAGGGTAGAGAGAATAACAGGTAAAAGATATAAAATTGTTCTGAAAAAAAAAAACGTTTGATAATTATTTAGAAGTTTTTAGAATTACACAGATGAAATTTGGAAATTTTCATATGAAGAAAAGGTATTTTAATCTTAACATTAAAATCACTTTGCATTTGCACTCTGAGAACTCAACACTTTGACACCATATATTCATGGAGAAGTTTTTATTAAAAATACTTAATTAAAAAGTTTGTTTTTTTTATGTACAAAAGACTTGTAATGTTTACTTATAGTCTGCAAAATTTCATTAAGATGTGCTTACATTATCAAAAGTTATAGTAGACTAATCTCGTAGTTACATTGGTGGTTGCAAGTTAGGTGCAGTGTACCTCTACAGTGTACCTAGAGATAAAAACTATCATATTTTCCACTATTTCATCCTAAAAAAATTAACTATACCTTTGTAAGACTTTTTATAAGCCAATAAGTGTGTGTGTGTGTACCACTATACAGAAACTACTGTTTCTATGTCAATTTTTAAGCTTTAAAACTTGTTACAAAAAATAATATTTTAGTGAATAAATACCATCTTTTATCTATAGTAAGCTCCTTCCTCTTCTCTTTTGTGGGAACAAGAAATTATCATGTAAATAGAATGTAAACAGCTTTACAGAAGGTTAAACACATTGTAAAAATTGTATACTGGGATCCAGATATGTGGTAAAGTTTGCTAGAAAACAGATTCTCATATAACTCGTTTTCATTTTAGTTTCTTGTCAGTGCAAAATAGTTAATACATTGATATCAACATACCTTATGCAATAATGACATTTCATTTTTACCTGTAAAACAAAGTAGTACATTTTTGACTTCTTAAATGTTAACCTGTTCTCCATTGAGAATGTTACTACAATGGTGTTTTTATTTGATATCAAAGAACAGTTGTTAATTACATGCAATATTTCAGCGAAGTTATCGTCCACATGGTTCAGTGTTATGGGCGCTCTCTACAGTACGGATGCAGACATCTTTTTCACTCCATGCCAAGGATGCTATCACTTTGGTTTGACTTAGGCACACAAGTTGTAGAACATCAGAAGAGTAAGAAACCTCCTCAGTACCTGGAACAGTGGGAAAGGATGTTAAACGTTATGACAGCCAAAGTAAATAAAATCTCTTCTGTATTTCAAACAACATCAATTTACAAATCATACAATTCACTGTTGTTGTTTTTTCTATTTAGCAACAAAAAATTAATGTTATTTTAATATTATGCAGAACTACAGGCTAAAGAATAATCATACGTTAAGATTTAGTTTCTAGTATGACAATTTCTGTGGATTTTAATCATTTTTCAGGTCATCCCAAATTTTGTGGAAAAACTTCCTCCATATCTATTTTACACAGCATTTTCTCAGATAATTTCCCGCATATGTCACTCCCATCCTGGAATATCAATACAACTTCAGGTATGTCTTAAG
This sequence comes from Limulus polyphemus, assembly GCF_000517525.1. Classification (NCBI taxonomy): domain Eukaryota; kingdom Metazoa; phylum Arthropoda; class Merostomata; order Xiphosura; family Limulidae; genus Limulus; species Limulus polyphemus. The sequence goes on from NW_013668304.1 coordinate 50,716, forward strand.
TTAAAAATAATTATATAGAGAGGAAGAAAAATTGTATATATGTATTCCTAAGCTGAGTAACCAGGGTAAATTAAAATAATGTGTCATTGAAGTATATTTTAATCTTTGTTCTTGTAGCACAATGTGTTAAGTAGATTATATGTTCGTGGGTATTGAGGGTTAATCATACTTAACAAATTGCATATGCTAATGGAATGCTGTGTTGCTACAGATGCAAACCTTAGTGACATGTTTAACACATTTATATATCCAAGTTCACAGTTCCATACCACTATATAATACAGTACTGTCATGGTAATACTTATGGGTGGAGGAACATGTCATAGGCCTTTCAGTTCATGTAGTGAGGTTGATAAATGATGCAGCACCAAACACAACATCAAGATGAAGAAGGTAATTTTTTATGTTCTTCATTGAAGTATAAAAACTCTCATGACTAAGCATTTAGAACAGCAACATGCTCTAAAACTACCCTAAGTTAATTGAAGCAATGCTCTCATCTACAGAGCAAGGGTTTGGACTATGAACGAGAACCCCTGACACAAATAATCATTGAAACAAATCATATTGTACCACTAGCTAGATAATAAAGGTTTTGAGGATGACAAATGCTCAATAGCTGAAAGTATACAATTTTCCAATTAAACTTCAGAATCAGGTACTTTTTTCATGAGAAAAATGGCCAAATAAGCTGGAGTCACACTAATTCCACTTGATCACATACATATAAAGTGTTTGTAAAAGTTTAGAAGGATCATAAATTTCAAGCCATTACCTTATTAAAGACCTTTATTCTACAAAAGATCTTGAAAAGTAATGAAAAAAATTGCTTTCCGATATGGAACATTACCTCTTCTCACATAAATATCCATTCTCGTTCAGTGCAGCCCTCTTTACGGAATTTTTTTTTTCAACTGCGTCTCACATGTAAATTATCATGCAACAACTCTTTACCAATACTAGTGTACTCATATCAAGACGTTTTTGTTGTGTTCTTTTAATTTGTTCAACTTTGTGATTTTTTTTTATTATTATTATTATTCTGAAGAAGCTGGGTTTTGGTTTGTAGTTGACTTGCCGCTGGTATGATCCTTTTTTCTACCCCCGCTTGGATGTCAGTTCCTGGCTGCCTGGGTTTTGGATGCAGTTGACTTGCCATGTACGGTCTGTTGTGCCCTAGTCTTTCTACACCTAGGGGCACATCCTTTTACTTTCACCTACATTTTAATGCACTGAGGGGTTGAGATTTGTTATATGGTGGTTTGGATCCATATCTCACCATTCTTCTCTCCCATAAGGATGTGCTCCTTCCTTTTTTCTGCCCATGTCTGCAACACCTCATTCCAAACTGGGGGGAGAGTATACTTGGTACAGATGTTTTGCATTCTCCCATGTATGATCCTCTCCTATGAGGATCTATCCCTTCAGGTTGTTCTTTGGGCACTTTTCAGGAATGCTGCTTTGTTTTTTCCCTCGCACCGGTCCCTCCACCTATTCAATGTGGGATTCTAGCTTGTTATGTGAGTGGAGGTAATGTACCATATCAGAAGTTATAATTTTCCTACACTGAAAATGTATTTTCGATAGGTACTTATCTCTTCTCACACTTCCTCCCCACTGAAAACCAGTTCTTTCATTTTTGCTAAAACTTGAAGCGATAATTCAGTAGAATCGATTGGAAGGAGTCACATGCGTCAAGAGAGTGTATTGCACTCTTATTGGTGGAGAGTCATCACATGATGATTTACATGCAAGACTTGTTTGAATCAATCAGTTGTAAGGTATGTGGGAGCTCAAAGATTATGGCATGCGAAAAACATTTGCACTGAACGAGAATAGCTAATCTTGTAAGAGGAGGTAAGTACCTATCAGAAATATATTTTCAGTATAGAAAAATTATAACGTTTGAATCTTGAAAAGTGCTTAAGATTTGTACTCATTTGGCATGAAAAAATTTTCAAAGAAACAATAAAAAAAATGGTGTTATTTCCAAAATTATTCATAGATAATCATTAAGGCATGAGTATTAATCATGTCTTTTCTGTGTCTTGTTTTTCTTGGGTCTGACATGGTTGTTCTCACTGAAATCTCAAACTAAATTGTGAACTGATAAAAAAATATATGCAATATCTTGTTTGGATTATTACAACCATAACTAAAAGCAGACCAGTGATATTCTTTATTATGAATTGAACTAGGGTTAGCTTCTATGTTACACCATATATCTAATTCTGGTCACAGTTTACATCAAAATAGGCAGCTGGATCTACCAAAGAGGTTTAGGTGAAACCTGAATACAAACAATGAACTCAAGGAATGAATAAAAACAAAGCAAAAGCTCATTGCATCTTTTGAGACAAAACTCATTGTATGAGAAATGGACATAACATCTATTAAGTTCCTTACAGATGGCAAGAAACCCAAATTGTGACAGAAAATTAAGGCTAGTAACCTTTCAAAATTACATTTTCATTTCTTGCCAGTTAAATGAAGAAGTAATTGCAAGTGGGGTAAATGCAAGATCTACAAGTGTATTATAAGCCAGTCCTGCCACCACCATATCTGTACAATTAACAGCTGTGAAAACTGAAGTACAGTCATCAGTCCCATAAGTCAAATAAGTATAGTAACTTGATAGCAAAAATATAAGTATGGAGAACACATGACACCTTACATGACCATGTTTGGCCTAGTAGATCTTTTTTAAAGAGAAGTGATGGATTCTCTGTGATAATGTTTGATAAAAAAACTTGAATAAGAAGATTAAAAATTGCAAGTGGACCTCCACTTATGTTATTGAAAAGATAATAGATCTAGAGTATCTGGCTACTTCCCATCTGTATGTATTTATTGGTATGTAATCTTCTAAAATGTTTATGAATTCTGAAGCTATTCCTATGTTGATCAACCATTGTATAAATAAACATAATTTTAGTGATAGCATGGTTAGTGGAGCACAGTATCAAAATGATTCACGTCAACAGGAATGACCTAAATATCAACTGGGCTTTCTTTGGTTAGACCCAGAGAAGTACAAGGCTTTCGTATATTGGTTCTTATCTACTTAATATAGACCAGAATTTTAACAAAATTTGGTGCAACTGGGTAAGACTATAGCTTTGTCATGCTGGTACTAACTCGTTTAAAGACCACCCAACTATAAGAAAGGGGGAGGCTCCACATTTTCATTAAAGTTTGTGGCACACAGAAAGCTTGATAATGGTTCTGTCTTGAAAGGACCATGTAAATTTGGGATTGGAGACTATTGTCAAGTATTCCAGTAGTTAAAACCAAAGCTGTTTGACTAAGCCAAAGTCTTGACTAACCCTTAATTCTGGCCAAAAGGTGATTCTGTAAGTCATTTCCCACTGTCCTGGGACCACTTCTACCTCTGTATCAATCAACAGGCCCATAGATTGTAAAGTCTTGTATACTTTTTCCTGCTGACACACGTATTAAGTTAATTAATATAGATGTAATTGGCAAAACAAATCACCACCGACCCTCCTGGGTGAATTAAGATATTCAAACTGACCAGTGGAGCTGGGCAATTAGTAGTATTTTGATCAATTAATTGATTAACACAGTGTTCTAGCTGAAAAAAAAATTGTGGCATTTGCTGAAACAAAATTTTGTGACAGAAAATTTAACCATAATTTCGATAAATCATTTGTTGAAATTGTCTAAAACAGTAATAATTGGAAACACTAATTTTGATTAATTGATTTTATCATAATTTAAATAACTGATTAGTTTATATTACATTAATCTGTAGTTGATTCTAATAGGCAACACAGGCTTGCGAATTTAAACT
>NW_013668304.1:55317-62613 GCF_000517525.1 Limulus polyphemus
CTATAGCCAGTGGTTGTCAACATTTTAAGCAGCACAAAATGTGACCTGATTTCAATGAAAGTAATTCACTTATGTAAAAGTACATATGACGTTTTGTTAAAATCTGTATTTGATGGAGAAAAATGGATATCATTTTCGGATTCAGTGCACAGAATTACTGTAGAACATGTAAAAGTTTCAAGACAATAAAACTTGCAGGCCTAAATAATTGATTATTTCAGTTAAATAATTAAATCACCCAGCTCTATGTGACCAGTCACTAAAGAATACTAAGGTAAATCTTGACAAAGCTCCTTTGGATTTTAGAATGGAAAGTAAGGGTTTTCTTTTAAATTTGCCCAAGCAACTCCTCCAGACATTTCCAATCACTTATACACCAGTAAGTTACTCGCCTCATTAAATCCCACAAACATGGATTTACCAAATGAAAGGAAAAACTGTGAATCTAAAGTTAAGAAGTTGGTATAATGTTTTTTATGGGTTGATGTCTGTAAGAGTGATGAAGTCAGTGAGCAGTACTGAAGTGTTATGAAGCAAATTTCTGCAGTTGGAATGGAGAAGTTCATTAGAATAAGAGTTGTTTGAAAGACACGTGTCAGGCAGATACACACAAGTGCTCCATATTGTACAAATAACACATGTCAGGCAGATACACACAAGTGCTCCATATTGTACAAATAACACATGTCAGGCAGATACACACAAGTGCTCCATATTGTACAAATAACACGTGTCAGGCAGATACACACAAGTGCTCCATATTGTACAAATAACACATGTCAGGCAGATACACACAAGTGCTCCATATTGTACAAATAACACGTGTCAGGCAGATACACACAAGTGCTCCATATTGTACAAATACTCTTGGCTAAGCTTTTTTTGAGTGGCTTTAGTGTTAACAAGTAGTGAACTTGTATTTTGTTATTGCAAAACACATCATTTTTTTTATAACCTTTTTTCATTTAATTGTAAATAAATGTTTCTTCTGTTGTGGTATTTTAGAGTTGTACTTATCATTACACTGATGATATCTGTTATCTCGGCCAGTTAAAAATACCAGAACTATCTAGAAAATCAAAGAAAAAAAAGAGAGGAACATATTAAAAGGAAGAATCTGATTGTGGATATTACCACTCTCTGCCCAGGGATCATTTACTGCACATGTTACGAGGTTTTAATGACTAAAATTCAAAATTTTATTAAACATCTTTTTGTTTATTTTATACCAATTAGTATAGCATAAAATCTTAGCTAAGAATCCATATTTTAATAGTATATAAGTTTTAAATTCTTAATTTTATAAGCCAATATTTACAAAAATCCTGAATTTCCCCTGGTATGAGAAATGTGACATATTTTCTCTATACATTCTCTCTTTATTTTCTTCACCACACCTCCATTAAGTACAAAATTTAATGTAAATTATTCACTATAAAATTGTCATTGCTCTGACAAACCATAATTTTTACATCGAGTTGCTAGCTTTGTGACCATTGATTCACAACTGATAATGGTGCAGATAGTTAGACACGGTTCAAAGGGCAATAAAACAATAAAATTTAATTATAAATAGATGTATACTGTTATAAGTTTAAAACAACTTAGAATAAACGAATATAGTTTCATGTTACAATTTGAAGTCATTCTACAAGGAAAAAGAGGGTAATTTCGATTTTTTGGGGATTTCGTAAGAGGTTAGTCAAATTGACCAACCTTGTATAGAGTTAGGGTAGAGAAAATAACAGATGAAGTATAAAGTTTTACTGAGAAAAACATTTAGGAGGTTATAGAGATTATGCAAATGAAATTTGAGATTTTTTACATTTTTAATTTTAACATGAAAATCACTTTGCACAAGGACTATTCAAAACACATACTCGATATATTCACAGACAAATCTTTTTTTAGTTTATTAAAAGTACTTCACTAAAAATATGATTTTTTGTATGTGAAAGACTTGTAATGTTTTCTGAAAGACTGCCAAATTTTGTGAAGATATACACACTGTATTAAAAGTTAGTAGTATCAAATCTATAAAGATTTTAAATGAGTACAAAGAGATCACGTGGTCGGTCAAATAGACTGAGCCTGTATGGGGAAAGTTAAGCACAAAAGGACATGAATAGACAGACATTTATTTACTTACCAAATTTTCAGATGAACTACCTAATGAAGCAGAAATGGCAAAAAGTAAAGGTATGAGACACACAAAATAAAAAAATATCACAAGAAGAACATCTGAAGTAAAGCCTAGTTGATAAATTAGAAAGGTAACTTGATATGTACAAATGTGTGTTCAGAACTTATATGATTTTGATTATTGTGAACCATTGAATGTCACAAGTGTAATATATATAAATATTAGTAATGGTGTCAATTCTTTTCCAAAAAAAGAACAAAAGTATCCAATGTTTGTTTACTACTTTCATAACAGTTCTTGTGTGAAAACAGTTTTGATTTCTGTGTGTAAAAGTAGCTGTATGGACAGTTTCTCAAACTCTTAATTGACTTTTCTGGTACCTTCAGCCACTTAAATGGTGTTTTAAAAGCTGATATCTTCCTTCATTGGATGACCTGTGAAAATCTTCTTAAGATATGTAGTTTTTAAACTGACTTCACTGCACACTACAGAAGCTTATTAGTGGAAATCGTAGTGTATGGCAGTTGTGTGTAATTATGACCATCACAATCGACAAGATCTATCAAGAAGCAACACGAGTTGTCATTCTCACAGTTTTTTGTTTTACAAAATGGAGTCATTAGAAGCAAATGTTAGAGAATTTATATGATAGAAAAAATTTTTGTTTTCCAAAACATATTCGTATATCAAATGTTAAAACTAGAGATAAACAAACTGTTTTCAAATTTTTTTAATGCTGTTCTATGTTTTGGACTATTAAAATGTGATGTTTGATACATCCTGTTTATGTATGGTTTACAACTTCAGTAGGTTATTTTTTTAACTTTTTTTAGGATATTATTGCCAGGTTGTTAGTGTCTTATTCGCAGCAAGTGATGTGGATGATAATGACTGTATCAAAGGTAACTTTTGGAGAATTTGATTTTTTATAAGCTTGTTAAAAAAAATATTTAATTCTGTTTTGTTTTTTTTTAAGTTTTTAAATTATGACTTGGTACCAGATACATAAATTGTTACATTGGGATGGAAAATCATTAGTAGCTTTAGGTCAAGTACCCATATGTTTCTATAAGTGTTGGGAAAATATCAGGATCGTTACTTTGAACTTGAGTTCGTACATTGGACTTTGATACTGCTTAAATCCATTATATATACAGTATATGTAACTTGAGTTTGAAACATGATTATTTAGAAGTATGACACCAAACAAAATAATCTTTGTTCAAGAAATATCCATAAATGAAGCATTATACATTTGTAACATTATTTGTTTTAACACCCAGTCTGTGAGTTGAGTTGACTTCCAAACAACTGGTACTCTTGTTTTTGTAAATTCTGAATAGTAATGTTATTTCTCACAATATCTGTAATCCTATTGCTCACCAGTGGGGCCAAGTTTGCATTAGTTTCTAGGCTATGAGGGAGTAAAATCCCACACAACACACTGTACAGGTCACACATGTTGTGCAATACCAGATCTGTTTTTTTCTTGATTTTCATGAGTTTTCTCAATAGAGATGAGTGAAGAAGCTTCAATGAATCATACTTGTCTCCTTAAGATGAGTACATGTGGTACCTGCCTGAAGTGAACACTTCTTTTATTTTGTTAAAGAGGAACACAGTCCAGCCAACCCTCTTAAGTTCTGCATTCTTGTGGTCAAACATTACTGAGAGGCAGTTTGTTTGGTAGTAAAATGTGCTTCTTTTTTTTTAGATTAATAGTTCAAGCCCTTTATTAGAGTACATTTTTTTGGTTCTTTCTTGAGTAAAACCATAATACCTCTCTGTAGCCTGTTCCCTGAATTCAGTCTTATTGACTTGCGGACAGGGTGTTAAGAAACCACATTTCTAGTTAAACAAACTAGTTTTTAATCTTGTATTATTTTATCTAACTGTTGAATAGTGTAACTGCTTTATTTTGTAGGTTTGATGTAATAAGTTGTTTTTGTAGATTTGCAATTAGAGGGATTAAACAAGATTTATTAAGCTTGCACTTTATAGAGAATGGGGCAGAATTGTCTGTTTAGAAGAAAAATATCTAGTATTTTTTTATTGAATCTTAAACTAATATATCAAAGATGTTGCTTAGGACCATGAGTACTTTTGGTTGGAAGTATGTTTGTGTGTTAACTTATGATGATCCTTTCGTGAAACAGTCATCTTACCCTATGAGAAGACAACGATGTTTGGAAATTTTTAACAAAGCCAATAAGGTAAAACCAGAACTTTCCAAATTTATTAATGATGCTACTCGCCTAGCTGATCAACTTTTGGACCTGTGTAATAAGAAAGTGGAGACTATTAAACCTCTCAGCATAAACCAACACATAAGAAGCTTGCCCAGATTGATTACAGAAAGGTATGTATTATTAATCCACACAGAATAAAATGTAGTTGAAAACATGATTAGTCTGTGTTTGAGCCACAATAGAAAAACACTTTGAGTTTATTTGGAATAATGCAGAGAATTATATTAATTGAGAAATCAAAGTACTACAAAGTAATCTTTAATAGTCATCATAATTTGGCACCAAATGTATAGAGGAAGATAAATACATTTTGTTCAGCTTTAAAAGTAAACTACATGTGTGAAAGTTGTCTTATTATCTGTTTTTTATTAAAATCCTTTTATTTTCTCTGTTAAACAAAGTCTATAAAATTAATTGCAATAATGTACATGTACTTATTTAAACTACCATTCTATATGTGTAAAGATTTTTATTATAAAAATGAATTATGTTTTAAATTTTCTAACCCTGTGAAAAATATTTTGAGCTAAATGGCTAAGAAAAGGTAAAGTTTTAATAGTAATAAAAGCATGGCATTAACCCTTCTATTATGGACTGGGTGGAATCCACCCAGCTCGTAACCACGAAAGTATTCATGAGAGTAATTATACTATGATTTTTGATAATGTATGCACATCTTTAAAAAATTGTATTTTTTATTTTCACTACTGTATTTCTGTACAGGTTGGTTTGATTTGACTGACTTCGTAATCTTAATAAAAAATTAGGAAAAAAAAATAAATTATGCTTTTTTTGTCTTAGAAAGACTACAAATTACAACACAAAAACACAAATTTTTAGTCTAAATAGCTTAAATCTCATAACATTATACATTTATATATATTTATTATTTTTTATTATATTGACCTTCTAGTTGTGCCTGGCTAACAATATAGAAGTTACAATGACGCAGCACACTTGCACTTATGTTACCATATCCAATAATATATAACTGACCTTTAGTCTTTACAAAGTGATCTGTCTTGGCTGTAGACTAGTATTTTGTAAAATACAGTCATGTTTCAATTATTATACATTATATATATGTATATACATTATTTTTATTTTCAAATAAGTTCTTAAGCTTATTTTTCTTAAAACATTGAACAGTAAATATAGAAGTAAAGTAAACAATTATTACTTTTAGTTATGATCTTTGTACTCATTTGCTGCTTGTCATAGGTTGCTAAGCCTTATGAAATTTCCCATGTGAAGGATGTGAAAAGAAATTTTTTTTAGGTTTTATATATACATTTTAAATAACCAAAAGTAATAAATTACTCTATCGATACTATAGAATTCCACTATAATTTATCGAGCATAGTAAGTAAGCTGTATTTGGGTGTAAAAAAATATGAATTTTCGAACTTGCCAAAGACTTACCTCATCATTCAAAATCTTGTGTGAAAAGAACGAAATTAGCACAATAACATGTAAAATAGCTGAGAAAACCACTAGGGGGGCATTCTGAGCTTTTGATTGGTTATCCATGTCATATATAGAAAATGGAAAGATGTGGGTGGGGGGCCACTATGTTTGATTCAGTACAGAAGTGGTATCTTAGCAACTAGAAAAGATTAGAGGTTCTTATTTTACATTCTAGCTTATCAATACCAGTAGTTTGAGTTCCTAATTCGTATGACACTGTAGATATAATATTTTAACATCACAAACATCTAATTTAAACCAGTGCTGCATTCAACATACCACGTGACACAGAAAGATCTGTTTCTTTAATATTTACTTTTAAATTAAGAAATTAACTAATGTATGATGCTAACATTTGAATTATAATCTGCAATTTTATACCAAGCTTATTGACATAGATTCATGAAATAGTAGTTCAATAAAATTTTGAATGCAAGTCAACAAACGTGATGACATGGCCTTTGACACATGACCCATTGCAATTGGGTTAAAGAGTAATACCAAAGACAGTAGCAGTTATGTTTGATTTTAGGATATTACATGCCTAATTCTTTTATGCTATTCTCATGAAATGTTAGTTAATCTCAGCTTAATGTGCAAGCTGACTGTTGGTATCATTCAGTCATGTTTGCTTTGTTCAAAAAGATCAGCTTTTACAACCTTTTTCCAGCCTCATTCAGTTGAATGACATTATATACTACTTGTTTTTGTTTGTGAGAAATTAAAAGATTGACATGTAACTGAGAAAAATGCATTTTCATGGTGTATGCTTATTTTTTGTGGTTTAAATACTGCTGACATCCAAAGAAATTATAAAATGACATTTTGATATAATGCTTTATGTTCTTTTTCTTGTAACATACATATTGAAGTTAACTTCCAACCTTTCTAATTTAACTGTTAGACACTTTATAAATCAACTATGTAGCTGTAAGTTATATAAATATGTAGCTTGTGGCCTTTGATACCATGGAAAGTCATGAAAAATGAATTATAAAAATGTCATTACTGAAACTTCTGGGAAAATGGCTGATTTTAAAATCAGTTCTGAATTTCAGTTTTTATAAAAAGTACAACTGGAAATTAATGGCTTAACTAACAAAATATAACAAACAGAAAGTTTTGCTTATTAGAAACAGTTTGTGTGTATTTCATGTTGATGAGACTCAGAGTGATGCATTTCCTCTGGAGGATATTTTTGATCAATGAAAATGCAACTTTCATGGCAGAAGTCAAGAGTCTTGGAAAGTTTAGAACGGGTCCTGGTAAAGTTTTTATTAACACAGTATATATATATATATATATACATATAGATATTGAATCTCAAGTGTAGGTTTAAAATTAATAAACTAAATAACTCTCTGTTAATCATAATTATGCAGAGGCTTTAGCCAGATACTCCTTCCTGTCCAGGCAGTTATGACAGTGACTCTCCCC
>NW_013668304.1:62623-70448 GCF_000517525.1 Limulus polyphemus
AGATCATGGCCATAATCCTTTCCCACAGACACCCGTATACATTCAGGGGTTTGAAGATACAGTAAGTATTTGTTAAGGTTTGTTACCACAATATATTATTTGTTTAGAAAGTTTGTAGGGAGATTTTGGTTCAGTTTTGGCCAAAGTTTTTGTAATTGCACCTGCAAAATACACTGTTTGTATGATCAAACACATGTACATTTGTTTGTGTATATAACCATGATTGACTAAGGTTTAGGAAGTCATGTTACTCTCTACATGACAACCTGATGTGATGGTGATTGATGTTCTTTTAACCTGATCTTCAAGTTACAGAAGAAAAATTAGAGAAGTTTTATTAATAAAAATCAAACAATCCCATAATTAACAAATACTCAGGCACATCTCTACATGTCTTTGATCATTATTTTCTCATACATTCCTAATCTTATACAAATATTTTGCATAAAATATTCCATGGTTTTTATATTTATTCACTTTTGGTTGTTTTTCTTTCTGTTATCCATGAATAAATAATCTGTCAATTCACACAGATTGATATGTACATGCATAAGTAACCACTATCAATTCAAGAATTTAAATACATTGTTAGACTGTTTAATGTTGATACTAAAACATTCTTTACCATTAAAACTTGTGTACTTGAGATTGATTGCACCATTGTTCATAACATCCCTGTTCTAAAAACAAATCTTACTTACTGTAAAAGCTGGAACTTGTAAATAACAGTTTCCCCAGCCATTTACATAGGTGAAACAGGATGTAGTTTGAAGATCAGTTTAAAGAACACCAAAACCAACTTCCCAAGTCCATAAGCATATAAATAAAAACAAACACAGTTTTTCTGAACTGAATGTTACGGTACTAAAACATTTTTTATATTTATTCACATTTGGTTTTGTTTTTTTTTCTGTTTAGCTGTAAATAAATAATCTGGATTGATATGTACTTCCATAAGTAACCACTATTAATTCAAGAATTTAAACACATTGTTAGACTGTTTAATGTTGATTTTAATACTGAAATTTCTTTACCATTAAAACTTGTGTACTAGAGAATGATCGCACCAGTGATCCAAATGTTGTACCTGTTTTAAAAACAAATTTTACTGTAAAAGCTGTAACTTGTAATAAAAAATACTTATCAGTAAATAAACTCAAAACAAAACTATTAATTCCATATCATGTAGTAGAACATCTATGTGGCCCATTTTTAAAAAACTGTAGATTTCTAACTTTTAATGGTAATGCAACAGACTTTAATATTATAAAGTATTAGAATTTCTTGCTGCTGAAATAAGATAGATGAAATTCCACTTTATCAATCCAAGCTATATTCATAAACTCTAAGTACTCATATTTCAGTTTTGACAAATATTCTAATAATTGTAATTATTGTTTATAGCTATTTTAGCAATAATAGCTATCACCCAGAAAATTGTTTGACATATTTATATTGGTATTATTTGTTTTTTAAAAAAAAAATTTTAATTGGATTTTTTGTTTTAACTCTGATAAATATAAATTTATATAGATAGAAATACTGCCATCCCTTCAGCGTCCAAAAAAAAATAACTATCAGAGGCAATGATGGAAACAAATATCCTATGATGTGCAAGCCAAAGGTTTGATCTCAATTTTTGTTATGAATAGTAGTAGTGTTTCTTCATCAATAATCTGGCTTATCTTCTTTAAAAATATCTGTAAGTCATCTCTATTTTTTGTCCATTGATTAGTGTTTTTTTTTTGTGTTTGTATCTCTTAGTGAATTAGGTTTTAACATGTTCCATTCTCTGCTTTAAGTACTTGAGTGAACTTATTCTAAAGTTTCTTTAAAGATAGCCTTATGTGTCGTTACAAGCATATTTTTGCTTCTGAAATGTTACTATGTAAACATCATGAAATTCAGTAAACTGACTACAAGGACCAAACAGTTATTATGATTAGCTAGCACATGTTCAGTTTAAGGAGATGATATTATTTGAGTATCTTTTAACATTTTTGCCTTTGTTAAATATATACAAGAGCATAAAAGATACTAAATTGAGCATCCTCTCCTGGCTCTAGCTCGGCACCCACCCTATCTATATTACATGGCACTGCCTAACTCCAGAAGTTTCATTATTCAACAGAAACAAATAGACCAAGTGAACTTTCCCACCTGTCATAATATAACATAATGTGTCAAAGAGTCAATGATTAAACTATATAATTAATCATCTTGGCATTATTGAAATGACAATTATTTTTTAATTGACATCTCCATGTGCAGAGCAAACATACCAAACCTCTTGATCATTCTAAAATAGGTGCTAAATTGTAATTAGAAGCCTTTTTTACATCCACCACAGTATTTTGAATTAAGCATTATTAATCTTTTTTTCTTATTCTTCTTTTTGCAAAATATGTACCTCTGTTTCATAAGTACCCCACCACCCCTGCTTTTGTTGGCAAGCCAAAGGTCACCTTTAAGTATCATTAGTTGTAAAATACAGGACAGACTTTTTGTAAAGCAAAAAAATGGAACTACCAGTGGAATTATTTCAACATCATAAACAAGCAGATGTACCAGTGAGATTTATTTATTATTACCTGTACATAGTATACAAAAAAAAAATACAAAATACCAGGATATAGGTAGAGAATGTGAAGGTGTTCAGTCATGAAGAGCTTCTGATCTAATAACTAAAAGTTTAAAACTTTACAATCAATATAAAGAAAGGAGCTCTAGGACAAATAGACTGTAAGAAAGAAAATAATCCAAGCTTTTAGTTGATATAGTTATTATGTTTTAGCTTTAGATGCTTGCAAGTTATTTAAAAAAATATAGTCAGTTGAATTTGACAGTTTTTGACATGATCAACTTCAAAAATTCACTGTTTTAAACTGTTTTAGCTAGGAATAAGTGATAAACTTGTACAAACACCACAAGTTTGCAGATTTGTGTATATGTGTTTATAAGAAAGAAATTTAAATATTTCTTCCCCCCAAATAAAAATTATTGTTGAGGGGAAGGGATTTTAAATCAAAAATTTCAATTATAATTTTATTTTGTAGGGAATTTGTTGAAAGATTTGACAGTCTTTGAAACTTAAAACTTTTGCTACAGACATCTTTTTCCTGCACATGTCAAGAGGTTTTAGTGAGTTGCATTCAAAATTTAATTAAAGAACTTTATTATCATGGTATATGAATAAACGTAGCATCAGGATATAGCAATTATCCAAATTTTAATATTACATAAGTTTTAAGTTCTTAATTTTATAAGGCAGTATTTAATCAAAAAATCCTCAATTTCCCTTAGCATGAGAATTGTGACATTTGATCTCTAGGTATTCTCTCTTCTCTAATTTATTTACCATCCCTCCAAAATGTACAAAATTTAATGTAAATTACTCATTATAATCTTATCATCACTCAGGCAAAGTATAATTTTTATATCCTTCAATCTTATTTGGTGACAGACATAAACTAGAAAATCTTGACATGACCATCTGTCACATCCTCTTCTTCACAAATTGCCTATAGTTATTTCTGGCATTTAATACTATATTATTTATAACCAATAGAAAGTTGAGGTTTTAATATGTCAAATTACATATTATATTATTTTGTTTTTTATACAGAGAATTTTGTATTTTGCTTCCAGTTCAAACTTTATTCCCTTAGGAAACACATCAACAAGCTTAGCTGAATTATTAACCATTCTTTTCGCTTAGTTAGAAAGCCAGAAAAATTATAATAATTATGGGACAGTATCTGCTTTTTGCATGTTATTATTCTGTGTTCTTAGGTGCATTGTTTAATTAAATAAAAAATAATATTTAGTGCAGTATTACCACTAGTATAAAAGTAGGGTTAAGTGTCATTGACAGTCGACAGCAAAAAAAAACAACCTAGGTAAGTACTTTATTTCTTGTTTTTCATGTGTATTCTTTATTTATTATTATAAAATTAACTAAGATGTAACTATTTGAAATTTATTAGATTAGATTAGGTAAAATAAAGAATAATAATAAAGATTTGTATGTGATACGCTCACGAGCAGCTCATAAGTAGCTAGTGCATTATGTAATTCGATAGGGTAACATGAGCTACATGTTCACCAAATGATTTACAACTTATATGGTGGGAAAATTAGTTAGACATGGTTCAAAGTGCAATAAATGTTAAGTATGAAGAGATGTATGCTGTTATGAGTTTAAGGCTATTTAGGATAAACAAATGTTGTTTCATATTAAAATTTAAAGTCATTCTAGAGGAAAAAAGGAGATTTAGATTTATTTAAATTTTTTTTGGTGGTTACTAGATCAGTCAATTTGATCAAATGCATATGGAGTTAGTGTAGAGAAAATAAATTAAAGTTTTACTGGAAAAAAACGTTTGAAGTGTCTTTAGCAGAGTTTAGAGATTACACAAATGAAATTTGAGATGTTTCAGATAAAGAGAACTATTTTTAATCTTAACGTGAAAATCTCTTTGCCCTCGGAGTAGTCAACACTTTGACTTCATATATTCATGAAGAAATGTTTAGTAAAAATAATTCATTTTTGTTTACAAATGATTCTTAATTATTACTGAAAGTCTATAAAATTTCATGAAGATACACAAAACATATTAGAAGTTGCATTATGGAAACTATATAGGTCACAAACTCGGCTGATTTGGCTGAGCCTGTAGCAAGACAGTCAATTGCCATTGAAAAAAAACAAAAGATTCTGTGCTGTATAGAAGGTTAAATTTTGATAAGGAATTTCAGTATTCTGTCTGCTTCCTTCTTAACTATGGTAAGCAGTAAGGCTATGTATTTGCAAAGCTAAAATCAGGGGTTTGATTCCCTTTGGTGGAAACACAGATAGGCCGATGTGGTTTTGCTATGAAAAAATACACACACATTCTTAACAATGGCCCTACAGAGATGCTTTATTCAGAGAACAACATGTCAATATCCTCCCGTCACTTCTTATGCAACTTTCAGTAGGTTGGTTAAATATCTTAGGTGTGCTGTTTTCAAGCAAGTTATTGAGCAGACCAAAGGTATAAAAGTGCATCGTGGAATTTGACTGACAGTAATGTAGTACATGAAGGTTGATGTGTTTCCAGTTTCTCTTTCTGTAGTCTTCGAGTTGTGGCTGGAAACTCATCGTCTTCAAATCTTGTTTATTATCTTAATGATATGATGAAACGCACACAGCTCCATTCGCAATAACTTTATGTGCCAGCGAGAACTTTCTAGTAACCATAGTCTTTCTTAACTTTGTGAATGAGGACACTGATCCTGATTAGTTTGAAATTCTATTTCGCAGCCCATTACTGTCAAAAATGCTTTTCTGTGTGTTTTTCTGCCTCCATGTAAACCTAAAAGACTTCATTGAATTGTTATGTCCCTTGACTCTACATATTCAACAGTCTTACTGTATGCTGTTTGAATATTTCTCTCCGTACCAGTTCACTATTTTCAGCAAAATGCTAGTTATTTAAAATGTATCTTCAGAATCTACAACAGTTGTAATAGTAGTAGTAAAATAGTATAGTAATGAGCTTAGAAAATAAGACTTTATTTTTGTTTTCAGGATGATTTAAGAAAAGACTGTAGGCTTATGGAATTTACCAATCTAGTCAACAAATGCTTAAGAGAAGATCCAGAAGCTAGAAAAAGGCAGCTGCATATTAGGACATACGTGAGTCACCTGGTTGTTGTCTATGTTTTTATTTCACATTCCTGTTAGTGTACTGAAATACCTTGATATTATTTGATTTAATCATAATTTTGATTAAGTTCATAAGAATGTCATTAACTGATATAAAAGCCAGACATTTAACACGTCAGTACTTGAATATCTACATTTTACTGTAGTTCTTACATATTTGTATTTCAATTATTAAAGTGTAAATTAACAAAATATTAATAACACGGACCTGCAAATTTTAAATTCATAAAAGTTGTTTTGGTTTTAATTACAGATTTTCCATAATTCAGCTACACAGATTTCGAAAATAATATTAATTTTTTTGTATCATGTAAGAATATTTTACAAATTGGGAAGAAAAAAACAACTCTAACTTAGATCAAATTATTATTTTGTTTACCGCAATGGACATTTTTTATTATTATGTTTGTTAACAAAAATACAAACAAACTGATGAAAAGAAGAACATTGATGTCAAACGAATTCATCCTTATTCATCCTGATTTTTTTATGTGAAATCTACAGTTTTTAGTCTCAAAGCTACGTGTTGTGGTCTTTCTTTTATGTATTGGATTTTGACGTTTTGTGAAAAATCTGTACGTGATGGAGAAAAATGGATATCATCTTTGGGTTCAGGGTACAGGAATTACTGTAAAACTTGTAAAAATTTTAAAACAATAAAATCATTGCAGGCCTGTGTAATTAGATTTATTGAACTCTTGAGAGTGTATATAACAATAAAGTTCCAAGGTATAGGCTTTTAAATTTATTGCGATATGTAATAGAGAAGTACCCTTCTGTGTTTGTAACAGTATATAACAATGAGTAACCTTCTGTGTTTACAACAATATATAACAAGGAGTAACCTTCTCTGTTTGTAACAGTATATAACAAGGAGTAACCTTCTGTGTTTACAACAATATATAACAAGGAGTAACCTTTTGTGTTTAAAGCAATATATAACAAGGAGTAACCTTCTGTGTTTATAACAATATATAATAGGGCAGTATCCTTCTGTGGTTATAACAGTATATATAACAAGGAGTAACCTTCTGTGTTTACAACAATATGTATAACAAGGAGTGACCTTTTGTGTTTATAACAATATATAATAGAGCAGTACCCTTCTGTGTTTATAACAGTATATAACAAGGAGTAACCTTTTGTGTTTTTAGCAAAATATGTAACCAAAGAATAATCTGTGCTTACAACAATATACAACCTAGGACTAGCCTTCTGTGTTTATAACTATATAATAGGGCAGTACCCTTCTGTGTTTATAACAATATATAATAGAGCAGTACCCTTCTGTGTTTATAACAATATATAACCAAGGAATAACCTTTTGTTTTTGTAACAGTATATAACCTAGAACTAACCTTCTGTGTTTATAACAGTACATATTTAATAATTCCAGACAGTAACATTTTTGATATAACCTTAACCATTTTCAGCAATATAAAAGTTTTTCTCTTGACACAGGCTTTGTGCCCAAAATGTTGAATTACAACAATATACAACCTAGGATTAGCCTTCTGTGTTTATAACAATATATAACCAAGGAATAAACTTTTGTGTTTACAACAATATATAACCAAGGCCTTTCCATTGTTTTGTAACTTACTAAAATTTTAGTTTTAGTATTTTTGGTTCATTGCAAAGTTTAATTAATAAGAGTGTGTAATGTCAGTGGTTGTCGTTATTTTTCTATTACTATAATGTCTCAATAAATCTTCCAAATATCTGCCTCTGTTAGGCTGTGATACCACTAAATGAAGAATGTGGCTTGGTAGAATGGGTTCAGAACTTGAATGGTCTTCGTCAAATTTTAAACAAAATCTACAAGGAGAAAGGTCTTTTTACATCAGGAAGGGACCTGCAGAGCATGGCACCTGCTAATGGTGCACCTTTAGAGTAAGTACATATATATATGTAAATACTTTGGTGACAGATTTTCTTGTAGGCAGATTTTGTTAAACAAGACCGATGTCTGTAGGTTTACTTTCTTCTTAGAATTCTTCTCAAGAAGTCGATAAGCCGTCTTAATGTTGTTAGAACAACGAGTAAAAGTTGTAGCTAGTGATGAGTTGGCCGACTCGTTTCGAATGCATTCTGCATCCGTTATCAAGGTTGAAT
>NW_013668304.1:71424-75874 GCF_000517525.1 Limulus polyphemus
AAATACATAAATACACATGATCACGAATTCATTCTCATCTCATTGGATTCATAAAGTAAGAACCTAAAGTGTTTTTTTAGTAATTTAATAAAGGATTATTTCTTATGTCCTGTTAAAGTAGGGGCATAGGTTAACACTTTGGTAGAATTCTGCATTTCAGAGCTGGGTTTCAATCTATTAAATACAACAAAATTTGGTAAAATATTTTGTGGTTCAGATAATTTCATGCAGCAGCAATGTAAATGTGTATGGTAGAGCTGATGCTATACTAAAATGTTTTTACAACCTCGTGAAGATATTTGGGTATCAATAAAGACTGGATATATATATATACAGCCGAGGTATAAAATTCTTAAAATCTTAACATTCCCAGCTAACCTTTTCTCCACAAGCATCTTTTTCTGAGCATGTTATGAGGTATAAGTATAGCATAAAAATGTAGCTAATAATCCATATTTTAATAGTATATAATTTTAAGTTCTTAATTTTATAGGGCAATATTGCTACACTGTTTTCTTTCTTCTAACATAACCAAATTACAACCTACCAGCAGCATTGCAAAACCATTATTTGTTAGCTAGAGTTGCATAAGAGTGACAGTCAATCTGTTAGCATTGGTGACAGGATGATGCTGGCTGTCTTCCTTCTGGTCAGTAGGTTAAAATTAGGGATGATGACAGATAGCTTTAATGCCTTTGCCAAGAAATACAATAATGTAAAGTTTGTAAATATTTTCTTTAATGCTGTTAATAATAAGTATGATACTTTATATGAATAGCTGTAAAAAAATTACGTTTCAAAATACAATTTTCTTTTTTTCTAAACTTAGGACAAAAATGGAAGCATATAAAAAGAAATTCTTACCTCGTTTTCCACCTGTGTTTAGTGAATGGTTCCTGACAACTTTCTTGGATCCAACTGCTTGGTAAAGAATTTGGCTGGATATTTTTCATGGATAACTAATTTAACCATTATAGTTACTTTAGATTTGTTCAGTACCCAAAATTCTGTCTGATGAGTATTCAAACATAGATTTAGGACAGATTTCAGGTTTAAGTTAAAACAATAGCCAAAATTAAACAGAAAAATATATGTACCAAATTCCACTTGATGGTGTTTGAAATGTGTGTTTTAGGTATTTGGCACGTTTGGCATACTGTCGCACTACAGCTGTGATGAGCATGGTGGGTTACGTTCTTGGTCTCGGTGACAGACATGGTGAAAATTTGCTGATGGACTCAAGCTGTGGTGATACTGTACATGTTGACTTTAACTGCCTCTTCAACAAGGTAGTAATACATCAATATGGTAACATTGTTCATAATTTTGTCACTATGGTTCTTTAACTGTCTACTAATTATATTTGTGATCTCTTCCCAAGTTGATATTGCTTATGCCTCTGTAGACTAACTAATAAGAATGTGCAAAAAAAAACTATTCAATTTTGATTTTTATCACAGACATTAGGACTTATGATTCCATCGCTTTACCAGCTTTAAACGTTTAATACCATAAAAATTGTTTTTCAATAAAATATCTTGCTTCTTCTCACAAAAACTTTTTTGACTTATACTTCTCACTATCGACACAAATCTTTCCTCACCACTAATCTTGATACTCCCACTTATTTCTGCATGCTAGTATGCTAATGATTATGCAGTAACCATCCACCAGTAGGAGTTCCACTCTACCGCTATCATAACTAGTGCCCTCTCTAGTCATACAGCTGTTAATCATTTCTTGATTGGAAATCCTATTGAATAGGTGTTTTTTTACTCACGGTTTGATTCATTTATCCATAAATTTTTACTTTTATTACTTTGTTCTTTACCATTTTCGTTCTCTTTTGTGGAGAGTTAAGAATTATTTTATTTATCTTCTCTCCTTTTTCAATTTCATGAATTATGCATTTGCAGTTTCAAGTGCATCAACTGCAGTGGAACTACCGATCACAACCAACAGATCAGAACCCTGATTCTCAGCACATGAAGTGACGGCTATGGTCCATCAGGAGTTGACCAATTTCATGCAACAAATAGAACAAACTGATGATTATCCTACAACAGTTTTCTGTAATTGGGAAGTTTTGAAATTGAACAGTCTTTTTACCCCTCCTGAATATGCCTGTCAGTCACATGTCATTTTGGGGGACTTGCCCAGACCTCTTTCCCCTTTGGTGGATTTGATTATTCAGACATGTTATTTTCTGTCCTTATCTCCCATTTTGTATGTTTCACCCCTGTTGTTCTTGGGGTCTAGCCTTTAGGTCATTATTTTAATGTTTCCTCCTTCCCTAGATATTGGGGTTCATGCAAGTTGTTTTGGGGAGAATTTGCAATTGAGGGTCAGTATGCCTCGACCCCCATGTACTGTGAACGATCAAGCTTTTGTTTATCATCATTTCATCTTCCCTTATTTGGACTCAAAGCATTGATGTCACTTCTCTCTTCGAGGGGATCAGACCCCAATAATTCGATGACCTTTTCCTGTATTTGTTTTACTCTTACCACCCTTCTCGGGTCAGGGCTGGTTGAGGCCAGTTAATTTTGCCTTGGAGGTCAATCTGTGGGATGTTCCAGATTTGGACTTTTCTGCCATTCTTCTCAATACACCACTTCACCGATTTTAGTCTCCTGTTCTTCATCCTCTGGCGAGAACAGTCGATGCTCTCAGTCTGGATTGGTTGGTACTTAAATGCATATCCTCATGTTTGTCTTCTTCCACATGTCCTTGCCATACTTCAGACTACTCATGTAGTATTAAGCTGGTGGTTATATATTGGCTGGCTCACACGTGATTTCCACTGCTGCACCAGTTTTTAGTGTTGCTTTCCTTTCTCTTTCCTTTTCTCTGACACTCCTTCATCAGACACACTCTGGCATGTGTCATTTATCTGTACCTGCCCTTCATCCTCACGTGTGGCTTTGTCCAGTCCCTCACCTAAAAGGCTGGATTTTTGCATGTAGCTTCCTTTGTTTTCCATCCTGCTCTTCCTTCCTCCTTGGAGGTTTACTTGCATACATGGTACATGTATCACTTTTGATCTATTCTAAGGGGTTATAGACCGACCTATCCTATGGTTCCTCACATACTGTCCTTTTAGCCTTGGTTTTTTTTAATGGAGCCTTTTAGTTTCCATCTGTTGTGGGCTATAAGATGGCATTATCTATCACTTTTCAGTTTACTGACTTCGCTTGTGTTTTCCAGTTGCCAGTTTTATCCATTTTGTTTCATTCCTTTCATTTTTCCCCTCCCCCATTTCCCTTCCAGATTAGCACCTCTATATTTTTCCTCATTCTTCATTGAACCTTTTGTCTTCATGTTCTTTAAATCACTTTTCTTTGCAGTCCCTGTTCTTGCTCTTGTTGTTGTGCAGAAATTGTTCTTCTGATGTGTTCTCTTTGGATGTTTGCTGCTTTTCTGTTTTCTTATTTCCTATGTTATCCTGTTTCCTGATCGTTCCTTTAGGCCCAAGACTTCGGTTGCTCCAGAGTGTACCTCTCCCTTCACTTTTTTTTCCCTTCTCTCCTTTTCCCACCTTTATAACTGTTTTGATCCCACCTGCTTCCTTTGCCTGGTTAGGGCTCTTAGATAGTTATATGACACGTCGTACTGCTCCCTTCCATGGTTCCTGAGTTCGTTTGTTTCTTCTGTGAAATCCTTACCTCTTCCATGACCTTTTTCCCATTTCCCTTCCGGATTGAATTTGCCTGGCATTTTTCTTCCCTTTCTTCTTATGATTATCACTTTTTTTCATGTTTTCTTCTCTTCAAATCCATCACCTTAAGATGTACCTGGCTGCACATTTCCATTTCCCTTGGGGGACAAAATTAGTGCTGTAACTGGTTATCTATGAGTGGCAAGTATTCCTTTCCTTTGCAGGGACCATTATTGCATATTTGGATCCCTCTGCACTGTACAACCTGTGATCGTATACCATGCTGGATTACTGTGATGTTGAAGCTTTTCTTGCTATGGACCTAATGTACAATTCCAGATGCCACCGGGTGTTGGTTGATCAACTCTATCGAGATGTCCTCTATGTATCAAAATACAGTATCATAACATGTCACAAGGTCATATTACACACACCGTTGAGATGAGGTGTTCTGCAGGACTGCTCATAGGTATCTCTCGTGCTATGTTGCTTCATAACTATATTTGTGCCAGATCATACACTCGTGGACTAACATAAGTAAAGCACATGATGATGATAATCCATGGCATTTATTACCACAGAATTGATGTACAATTCCAGATGCCATTAGGTGTTGGTTGATCAACTCCATTAATGTGATCACTCTACTTTTAAAAATAGGGTATTGAGGTCACCCTGGTGCTGTGGTCCACCGTATTCTCTAATACATTTTCTCCTCCTTTCTAGTGGAGTATGGAAGTCTTTGTCACTTATCAGTTCCTTGTTGCTGGGGTAGTAAACCATGGAAGCCTG
>NW_013668304.1:75884-80685 GCF_000517525.1 Limulus polyphemus
TCCTTTCTAGTGGAGTATGGAAGTCTTTGTCACTTATCAGTTCCTTGTTGCTGGGGTAGTAAACCATGGAAGCCTGTCCTCCTGAGCATGCACAATACCACTCAGTTGAGAGTAGGGTGGTGGCATTCTGCTGGTGTAGATGGCATGATGCCCTGTCTACCATGGACCTGATGTATATTTCCAGATGTTGGATGTAGCACTCTGCCATATATTGCAGTTTGACCTTCAGGTGTTGGTTGGAGCTGGACCAGCCACATAAGTCCTCCCATAAGTTTGGATGGTATCTTCCTCATACTGTGGATGGAATGATAAGATCCCAATGCTACCAGGTTCTGGACTGGAGATGCAACTCCAAATAGTGGTTTCTATTCCTCCCACAGATTGGATGAAAAATTCCCAATGCCAACAGGCTTTGGACTGGAGAGGAACCACCCACCTGGACTCTCCACCTTCGTACCATCTGCTGGATGTTGGTTCCCAGTGAATCGGATGTTGGTTGTGTCGGAAGTTGTGTATGTGGGTTCTTGGTATGGAAACTCCTCTTCCCTGCCAGAACCCATTTTTGGGGATGAAAAGTAGAAGATCCTTTTTCTACCGCAGACCAGATGTACAATTCCAGATGTTGGTTGAGATTGAACTCCCATTTACAGCCTGTCACACCCCAGCCACTCTACACTAGAGGGTCCCATTGTTTCTGTAATTTTTTCTTTGAGTCCCTCCATGTTTCCACCCTTTTTTTGATGATACATTAGTAAAGGGTGAAGAGTATACCCGTCTCAGAAGTCATACTGTCTCCCACGTGTGTGTTGTTTTTAATTCCTTCTCACACCCCATGGATTTCCTTTGGGCACTTCCTAAAGGGGGGTCATCTTCTCACTGGCCCTGTACCGTTTGATGTGTGATTCTAGCTTTTTGTGAGAGGAGGTAAGATATTGTATCGGAAGTTAACATTTACTTAGACTGAAAATGTATATCCAATAGATAATTACCTCCGCTCACATTTTCAATCCATCCTCCCATCTTCTGATGTGGTTTGGTGTGATCTGACCAATCCCAAAGTGGTTAACAGCTGCAAAATTAGAGAAAGTATTAGTTGCAATAGGGATAATGTCGCACTTCTATTGGTGGAGGGTTGCTACATAATCATTTGAATGTTAGTATGCAGAAATAAGTGGGAATAGAGGGCAGTATAAGTCAAGAAAGCTTTTTGTGAAAAAAGGTAAGTATCTATTGGAAATACATTCTTAGTTCAGGAAAATGTTAACTTTTATGCTTTAATAAATTTGGACTGCCTTTATGTATTAAAGTTTAAGATTTCCCAAGAAATTATAGTTTATGCAGATCTTAATATGTTAACTGTTTCCTTTATGTGCCTTAACTGTGGATACATTGTTCACATTGGTCAGAATAATTTAATAATTCAACTATATATTATTGAAATGTTCCTTAAAAAAAGATGTATCAAGTTAATACTGCCTGTTTGTTCCATTGAATAAAAAAACCTACACAGGCTCTTATCTGTGGGTATATTTTGTGTGTATGTGCATTTTAACTTTCCATATGATACGGTCAAAGTGTGCATGTCATGGCCTTTTACAGAGCAACCTTTTAAAATTTAATTAAACAACTTTATTATAATATATGGCAGTAAACTTAGTATCAAAATGTAGTTTATAATATATTTATTTTTTAATTTAAGTTTTAATTTCAAAAGGAAATATTAAAAAGTATTCTCAATCTTCACTTCTCTGTGTTACATATCTGTACATATCTTCCTTGATGTACCTTTCACACATTTCAGTGTCCAAGAAATTAGGAATATAAACTATAAATAATTACAAGAGAGAATATAAAATTTGAGCCTCCTAGCTTCTTCATTTGCCCATCCCACCAAACATGCTCGGATCGAGAGTTAGAATCCCATCACCGAATGTGCTCACTCTTTTAGCCATCGGGAAATTATAATGTGACAGTCAATCCCACTATTCATTGGTAAAAGAGTAGCCCAAGAGTTGATGGTGGGTGATGATGACTAGTTGTTCCCCTCTAGTCTTTTACTGCTAAGCTAAGAATGGCTGATGCAGGTAGCCCTCATGTAGCTTTACACGAAATTCAAAACAAAACAAACTTCTTGATTTGCTGAAATATCAATTCATTTGTCAAATGCTTCAGGGAAGCTATCCCCTTTATATACTGTTTGCTAATAGTCCTTAAAAGACTGCTGGGTGCATTTCAAACTTATTCCAATTATTTGATTTTGGTAGCTATAAAATAACATTGTCATAGCTTTCTACATGTGCCAACTTTCTTATTGTGTATGAATATCTAAAATAATTTTTTAAACTATTTGTAGCTTATGTAGAAAGCCAGGTAAATCATAGTAGTTATGAGACCTATGATTCTTGTGCCTGATGTATTGATCATGTTCTAAAATGCATATTTGAAAGCTACATGAACAATTTTTTTAACAACCAACTTGGTTACTGAACCATGGCTAAAACCGAAACATAAGTGCTAAATTTTATAAGATCAGATGAGATTGCAGTATGTGCATGACTTTAACCATGACTAAAAGCCTGAACCCAAACATAAGTGCTAAATTTTTTGTTTTTCATGTATATCTTTTTTTTATTATTATTATTGTTGTATGTTTTCTAAAATTTTATAAGATCAGATGAGCTTGCAGTATGTGCATGACTTTAACCTGATCTTATGTTTAGCACGAGCTCTATTTGAAACATCTAAATGGGGTGCCATGTGATTTATTACTTTTTACTTGCATAGTGAGCACAATGACCAGTTAATAAAACAATATAATTAAATGGAAGATCTAGTGATAAATGATGCATTAAAAAAAAGGTATTATACGTGTTTTTCATATTTTTCAACTTTTCATTTCACTATACATTGATAATTTCATTATAGTTAGTGTTAGGGTAGAGAAAATAAGATCAAATATAATGTTTTCTAAAACAAAAAAATATCTATTAATTTAGAAAGTTCTAGAAAGAGATTATGTTCATTATAGTTAGTGTTAGGGTAGAGAAAATAAGATCAAATATAATGTTTTTCTAAAACAAAAAAAATATCTATTAATTTAGAAAGTTCTAGAAAGAGATTATGTAAATCGTAAGATGAAGTATTTTTTTTAGTCACCTTTCATTCAGACTGACTCAGTCAATTCACGGACAAAAGTTTAGTGAAAATACATTTTTAGAAAACCTGCTTTTTTCTTATACAACAGACTTATAATGTTTACTAAAAGCTTTACACATTTCATGAAGGTACACTTAGGAAATTCAGAGTTATAGTATGTATAGTTTCACACTTCCAAAGTGGGTCACAGTAACTCATTTTGGAAAGAATTAGAAGAATTCAAGAAATTTTTACTTTGCAAAGAAAGTAGTAGTCATTATTATTGTAAAATATAAAATCATTTTCAACAGAAATTTAAAGTATAGCTGAATCAGTACAGGACTGCTTCATCATTACCCTTAAAGTTGAAGGTGTCTCTGAAAAATATATTTGTACCTAATTGAAGGTATTTGTATTGTTTATCATATTTCAAGATATACTTGTGATGAACAGTTTCTGAAAAAAAAATTTAGTCTATGGTTACTTTATCCAATCAAATACTTTCATAGAATCTTAAAATGCTTATAGATAACTGATTTTGTTTAGAAAGCATTGGAAGTTCCAAGAACATTGTGTTCACACCAAAAGTTACTTTAAAAAAGACAAGTCGGTATTATGAGGGAATTGTTTTTTTAATTAGTAATTTCTCTTTTTCTGACATTATTACTGTAGGGAGAGACATTTGACTGTCCTGAACGTGTTCCATTTCGTCTGACTCACAATATGGTTGAAGCTATGGTATGTTGTTTTTTTTTAATTATTTAAATGATTGTTGTCATTAAGGGCTATAAAAATGGTCAATACCATCACAAGACAACAAGATGAGATGAGATGGAAGTGTGGTTTCACTAGCTGTAGGGAATCTTGACATGTTGTATTTTGTAAACATTAGCAAAAAGTCATGTAGTTCAGTACAGATTTGTAGAAAATATGCTCCAAAGCTATATTTTAACATAGTTGTTTGGGCTTTTTTCTGTAATGTATATTATGTTAATATGTTAGTTGGTAGCAAGCTTCCACTATGTGTTCCAAAGAAGGCTTGGTCTCCTGAAATGTCAAAAATGCAAAACATGTATGGAAATAATGAGATAGTGTGGAAGATGTACAGTACTAATGTATCTATATTAGAATAAGGTGACTTTCTTCTGCTTCACCATACAAGATTCAGTAATGTTACAGATTTGAATTGGTGCTGTTTCCAGTAAAGTTTACATCAAAGCAGTGGTCACATCTTTCTCCAAGTGATTGAAATAGGGATTTAGTGCTCTTTGTCACATGGCTATTAAGACAAAAGTAGGTGTTTAGCTGAATACTAAGAAGGGGATATGGAGTGATGGGAAGCAAGGAGGGACATAATTGTGACCTAAATAGTATCATCCCTGCTGAAAATGTAACCCAGAACTAAGTTTTGTGCAAATACCCATGTATTCTATCATGGGGTTAAAAAATTAATTAAATGAATCCAAAAAATGTCATAGATGAGAGATTTCTGAGTATCATATGAAACCATGTGGTTTGGGATGAAGATAAGAACTTAGCCATGAGGTGATAATCTTTAACCCTTTAACGTTTGTTGACTGGCATTCAAACTTTTATTGAACTAGTATTTCATGAATTTATGTCAATAAGTTTGGTATCAAACTGTAGATTATAATCCAAATTTCAG
>NW_013668304.1:81527-97167 GCF_000517525.1 Limulus polyphemus
TAGGCAACATGTGAAAAGAGAAAAAGACATGAGAAAAACAGTGCTTTATAAACCTTAAGACTTAATCAAAAAAATTTTATATTTTGCATATGAAAGCATTGTAATGTTTACTGATAATCTGCCAAATCTCGTTAACATTCTCATACTAATTTAAAAGTTATAGTATGAAAACTATAACAAGCACAAAATGGTTACGGGGTCGGTCCCAGGGACTGAGCCCGTGCTGAAAGAGTTAATATGTCTTCTATAGACCAATATGCACTACAGAAATTAAATAAAGATCGTAATATAATCAGAAAATTGAAGTAATTTATTGACCATTTTTTCATCTATGTCATTGATATAAATCAAAAAGAGCAAAGGTCCTAAGACTGAGCCCTGAGGAACCCCACTTGTGATATTAATCCAGTTTAACTGAACTCCATTTATAACAACTCTCTGCTTTCTTCCATCCAGCCATTCTTCTATCCAATTTGCTAACTTAACCCCCACACCTACAGAGATAATTTTTTTACAAGCCTTTTATGTGGCACCATGTCAAATGCTTTTTGAAAAGACAGATACACCAAATCTACACCCTTACCCTCATATACATAAGCAGTAACCTTTTCAAAGAATGTCAAAAGGTTTGTAAGGTAAGATTTTCCCTTAGTGAAACCATGTTGACTATCCAATAAAATTCTAAACTGTGTTAAATGACTTTCCAAAACTTTTTCCACAACTGATGTAAGACTAATAGGCCTATAATTACTGGGACAATTTTTATTACCTCCCTTGAAAAGAGTGACATTAGCTAACTTTCAATCCTTTGTCACCTTCCCACTATTCAAGGACTTGCATAAAATAGTAGCAAGTGGCCCACATATCCAATCCTTAACCTCCTTCAAAATCCTTGGAGAAATATTATCTGGCTCAAGAACTCTATCATTTTTTATACTTACCAATTTTTTCTTAAGAAGCTCAGAATTAATGCAGTTGTCTTGTTTGACCTTGTTTCCATCTATCAACTGCTCAAGATGAGGAATACTGCTCAAATTTTCATTTGTAAAAATTGAAGAAAAAGCAGAATTTAATAACCCAGCCATCTCATAATTATCAGATACAAGCCTTCCTTTATCATTCCTCAAGGGTCCTACCCAATCCTAACATTTTGTTTACCCTAAATGTATTTAAAGAAATCCTTAATGTTAATTTTTACATTTTCAGCCAACCTTTTCTTATACATCCTTTTTTGATGTCATAATTTCCTGTTTTACCAACTTTCTTGATCTCCTATAATCTTCTAAATCTCCTGTCATACCAGTCAATTTAAACTTCTTAAGCTTGTGATGCTTTTCTTTAATTTTATCCCCTTATACCCTTTGTGAACCAACCTGGTTTTCTACTTGCAGCCACCCTTTTCTTTCTATAGGGAACATCAAAACATTTTCCACATTTGATCAGTGTCTCCAAATAACTCGGCTACCCAATTAACAACAGATAATTCTTGTCACATCCCTCCAAATTTTGCTTTTTTGAAACTTGTAACCAAAATATCATTATTCCTGATCTCCATGTCCAGCAAAACATCGAACCTAATAGAGCAATGGTCACTTGCACCCAGATGTTTCAACAATTTCTATATCACAAGTTAACAATAATTCTAAACTAGTATTGTTTCTAGTAGGTTGCTTGACCAGTTGGTAAAAAAAAAACATCTTGAACAGTTTCCAAAAATCTTTATACCTCATGGTTTGACACTAGCATTTCCCAATCTATATACCTGAAATTAAAATCATCCATAATTATGACCTCATTAACAGCTGAAATCATAATTTCAATTTAAAATTTTTCACTAATTTCATTATTGGTGAGCTTTTAAACGTTCTGTTCTGTTTTTATAAGAAAATAAATTAGCAATACTTCTGACCTTTAACATTTTGTGGGAAATGTTAAAATTGACCCAAATCAAGTAGACATTATTCCCTTAATGTTAAGTAAAAAAAGACTAAGATATTAAACATAGATAAGGTGTCAGGACAAGACGAGGTTTTAAAGTTCATAAAGGTGAGCTTCTATTACTTTTAATAGGTAATTAGACAGTGGGCAGGGTCCTGAGAATTGGAGAATTGCTAATGTTACTCTTGTTTCTAAAGCAAGTGATAGTAGTTTCCCTGGAAAGTGAGTCTTGCTTCCTTTGTGGAAAAAATATCTTATGAGTCTGATAAAAGAAGCTTCTGCTGTGGTCTTGCCTCCTCTCACACAAAGCTATCTTGATCCTTGTCTGCCCTTTAAGCATTGTTAAAAAATGTGTGTAATCAGCACACCAGTCTTTATGCCTCATCAGTTTTGTGCCACTTCTGAACATGTACATATCATGTAACTAGCTTCCTCTTCTATTCCCACACAAGCCTCACTTTTCTCGATTGGCATTACATCAATTAAATCTGTGTTTAATTTTTCCAATTAGGACTACAATTTTTGATTGTAATTTGTTGTTGTTTCCGATGAAGTTTATTCAACAATTTTAAAATTTCCGTGTTTGATTTCAATTATTTCCAAAATTTTTGCATTTGACATTTTTCTGGTTCCCAAGTTCTACTTGTTATTAGTATGAATTGGAGGTTTAATGTGGAGGACAATGAAATTTCCCCAACAGTCAACAATGTAAATGGCACAATTTCCCAGATTACAGGTTTGGCTTTATCTGTTGAGGAAGTACAAGCCTTTTAATTTGCAGGGAGTTAAGAGTCTCATGTTTGGTTGGTGATTTCCTCTCCTTGTCCATCTAAACATATTTCTTAGGAAGAATACCATCAGGGTGAAGAATTTTTGGACTCGATTTTTTTTGCCGCATTCCCCTTTTTTGGTCAGTCACATTTTACACCCATTCAGGTGATTTCACCTACCACTCTCTTTTTGCAACTGGTTTAATCAGGTATATTGTATATAAGTGTTTCCCTTGTATCCTATGATTTCTCCTCTTCAGTATTGGGTGAAATTCCACCATCTAATTATTGTGTTTTTCCTCCTTCACCTAACATAAGTGTTCTTTCTCAGGAATTAAAACTTAGATAATATAAAACTTTGAATTATATTGTAAATGTTATATTGTAATATTACTGGCATACATTGATTGTAAGATTGCTTACTTAATTTTTGAATGTAACCAAGTAAAATCTTGTGACATGCAGAATCCCTGATGTATAAGCTTAGGGTTAATTCAATAAAATATTATTTAGTGCAGTAGTACCATTAGTATAAAAATAGGGTTAAATGTTGTGGACAGCAAAAAAAAAGTTAATTACTTTATTTCTTGATTTTCATGTGTATTCTGTATTTATTATCATAAAGGTATCATATTAGAAACTCTAGGTCAGATAAGGTGAAATAAAGAATAATAAAAAATTTCACCAAGTATGCTTGCGAGCAGCTCACAAGTAGCTCGTGCATTATATAATTAAATAGGATAATGAGAGTTGCCAAGTAATTTACAACTTACATGGTGGGAATATTAGTTAGACACAGTTCAGAGAGCAATAAACCTTGAGTAAAACCAGATGTATACGGTTAAGAGTTTATAGTTACTTAGGATAAATAAATGTTTCATATTACAATTTGAAGTCATTCTAAAAAAGAAAAAGGGCAATTTAGATTTTTTGCGTGTGTATGTCTGGTTACAAGGTTGATCAAATATAGAGTTAGGGTAAAGAAAATAACAGAATAAAATATAGTTTTACTGAAAAAAAATGTTTTAAATGTATTTAGGAAATTTTAGAGATTACACAAATGACATTTGAGATTTTTCAGATGAATAAAAGTATTTTTAATCTTAACATGAAAATTACTTTGCAATTGGAGCAGTCAACATTTTGACTCCATATGTTCATGGAGAAATTTTTAGTTAAAATAAATATCTTGATTTATTGTCCACAAATGCCTCTTAATGATTATTGAAATATATTAGAAGTTATAGTCTGGAAACTATAAAGGGTCAATTTAGAATCAGGAACTCGGCCAATTTGACTGAGCCCTTAGCATACCCGTCCTCCTATGGTACTAGTGTTGCACAGAAGAACCCTTACTTCTCCAGTCCAAACTGTTGAGAATGTTGATATCCTCTGCAAGCAGTGCATTTCTCCCAGTGAGAGATTGGTTGAGCTCATCGCTTGTTTGAGATGTAGGGCAGGAGTGTTCTCTGGAAGTATAGTACAGGACACCCCATTACAGTATATCTCAAGTAATTTCCAGTGGATATGTACAGTCAGATGGAACTTAAATTTGCCTCAGAATGCAAGTGAGATCCCCTCCTCCCTCTGCTTATTTTTACAATATCTCACATAAGTATTTCACCAAGATGGAACAGCCTAGTGCCTTAGCCACACTACATGCTGTAATATTCCACCCATTATTGCAACACACTATCACTAGCACTGGATTTATCCTTTACTGTAAATATTTCTGCAATGTACATGTAATATATCAATGCATATATAATACCAAGTTGAGTGAAGAATATTCCATGCTTATAAATGATACAGTCTCCCACTGGGTGCTGCTCCACTAGGCAACCTCTGGTCTCGTGGAAGTCATGCCCTGTGGGCTCTCTCTTTCTGTTGCTATTTCAGAAAGTAGCTCATCTTTGTAATTGATGAGCACCAGCCCCACCACCATTGTCTATGTGAGATTTAAGATTTTAGTGGTGCGGAGAGGTAGGTAGCATTTTTTGAAGGTGCCACACAAAAGATTAGATAAAACAATTACATTGTTAGAGGCTGGGAAAAGACTAGTTAATTAGATTTTAGGGTGGTTAGATTGGAGAATAAATGGCTGTTATTAATGAAGTCCTGTCAAACTGGACCCTTGTTACTAATTAAGTGCTTCAGGAGCTTGGTCCTTTGGTTTTTATTATTTACATTTGTAATGTTGATATGGGTATACTTAGTAAAATTTGCTGATGCCATTTTGTTCTTGCTTATACGTAGCTATATTTAGGATGCTGAGATATTACGGAATGACTTGAATCAGTTGTTAAGTTGGACAAATATTTGGCATCTTACCTTTATTAGTAACTAGCACAAAGTAATAAATTTGGGTTATCATAATTTTAATCACACATTTAATATAGATGGGAACCCACACAATAGCATGAGTGAAGAAAATGATCTTGGCATAGTGGTAGATAAGTCATTCACACCATCAAGGCAGTGCTCTGTTACTTTTAGTAAAGGTAATGGAATTTTACGTTACATTTATAGACTTATTAGTTACAAGTCGAACGAGTTAATTATTTTTTTTATACAAATCCATACAAATATAGCTTGGATTATGTTCTACAGTTTTGGTCTGTTTAGAAGATATTTTGATTTATTTCAAGGGGTTCAGAGGAGGGTATGGTTCATCTTATACGGATAGATTAAGATTTCTTGACTAATATTCTCTTGAAGTTTAGAAGATTACCCAAGGGAATCAATATCCTCTGGTTTCTTTGTGCTAAAGATAATAGGATGATATGACACCAATTTAAGACTTAAGATCTGGAAACGGCTCCAGTTAAAAGACAGTTTTGATTTTTAAACAGGATGATTAATGTATGCCATTGGCAGTATTGGAGATCAGCACTTCACAGTATTGGAGATCAGCACTTCACAGTATTAGAGATCAGCACTTCACAGAAGTTTAAAAGTGAATCAATGATTTTTTTAAAAAAATTCACTTTAAATTTTTGCTTCTCTCAAGGATAAGATGTACAAGGACAGTTTTGAAGGATCAAATGTTTCATTTTTATCTGTTTGTTTTTACTGACATTTTAAAGCATCATAGAACTACATAGCTCAGATGTAGTACAACACACACACAGATACTATGTTTAAGAAGTGAGAGATACATTATATAGCCAATGAGTAGGAATGCTCGACATGCTTTGTCTTTACCTATATATATATACAGATAAAACCTTTTCAAGCATTTACAACACATAAGATAAAACAATTACATTTGTAGAGGCTGAGAAAAGACTAGTTAATTGGATTGTAGGGTGGATAGATTGGAGAATAAAAGGATGTTATTAATGAAGTCCATAAACTTTACCTAAAGTTTGTAAATCTATTGTTTACATGTTAACATTTTATTCACGTAAAGTGATTCAGAGTTGTTTCTTATATTATTATGAATGTTATTAGGGTCCTCTTGGATATGAAGGTATTTTCCGAAAAGCTTGTGAGGTAACTATGAAAGTAATGAGGAATCAGAAAGAAGCTTTGATGAGGTATCTGTGTGTTTTTGTGTTCATTTATGTGTAGTTATTTATACATTCATAAAATATGATTATATTTATTCAAAATACATGTATTTGTATGTATAACTGACTGTATTGTACTTCAAATTTACTACATATGCATTGTGGTTTTGGTAAAAGAATTTTATTGTAAAAAGTGTAGAAATGATACTTTTTATTAATCTAATAGGTTACAAACTTTAAAATCACAAAACACATATAGCATGTTTAACAATCAAATGAAAGAACATTTTAAGTATCCATATTTGTCTTATTCTGTATTTATTGAATTTATTCTAAATAATGTGTCTTATCTGTAAAATGTGCCATAAAAAATTTCACATGTATAATAGAATATAATAACAACTTTCTTTACAGCATATTTCTGAACCATGCCTTGTGAACATATAAAGTGGTATTTTAGTAATATTTGTAACTAACATTGAACCTTTGCTAAATTGCTCTATCTATTATATTTGGTTCAAATTCTCTTTCATCAACTAGATTTTTAATTAGTAACAGTTTGTTACTTAAATCTTCCTGTCTTGAACATATTTTTAAATCTCTGTAAACACATGTATAAAATGCAGAGATGTTTTGCATTTGTATGTAGCTGTAAGGTTTCAGTAGTTCCAATTATTTTATCAGCAGTAGAGTGAAAGTAATTTCTTCATACAATCCATCATGGGAACTAACAGTTAATTTTTTACTATTATGTATGGTACAAAAATGTGACATAGTTAGATCATTTAAAGGCATGTGATCAAGAAAGGTTTCTGTTTAGAAAGTTAGAATCCATATAAGGAAGATAGGAAGTTTTGTAGCAAATACTTTGTGAGAAAGAAAATAACCTCAGCTCTCTAATGACATATTTATGCTTTTTTTTTCTCCTGAAGAAGAATAGTCAACTATTCAAAAGCGCTTGAGTTTTGGGTATTATTTTAAGTCTATATTTTTGCTTTTGTTAGTAGAAGCTTGTAAATTATAAAACAAACAATGCAGTCACTTGAAGTTTACAATATTTGACACCACCAACTTCAAACATTTAATGGTTTAAAACTATTTGAGCTAGAAACAAACAACAAACTTGTATAAAGGCCATAAATTTTCGTAAATCTACACAGGTGATAAGGTTAAATATTTCTACTTCCCACATAAAAATTATTATTAGGAATTGGGGTAAAATTTAAATAAGGATTAGCTTTTTGTTTTGTTTTTTACTTTATTCAAAAGACATGTTAATAAAATATTTATGTGAACAAATTATAAATCTAAACTTCTCAGTTATAGTTTTATTTTGTAGTGGTGTTAGAAGAGAGATCAGACAGAATATTTTAAAATATGGGATAACATATTGGAAAGGGTCAGTTAATAAGCAGTGATGAGAAAACTGAAATATGCAACTTTTAAGATGAATACAGTAGTTTTATTCATTAGATCAAAGGTGTTGGTTCAAATCCAATAGATACTAAATTTTCACTTTTTCAAAAAATTCTTAACTTCACAGAATGTTGTGCCACATTTGAAGAAGCAAATTTTACATATATAATGTATAAAATCAGCATTTTCAACAACAGAAAAGATAAATTAAACGAATTGTGAGCTTTACAAACTGATTGGAACAGTTCAAGAGTTTTGCAAAGTTCTAATCTTAGTAACCAAAATTTAACATTCCCGCATATGAAACATGATAGCTTAGTTGGCTAAGCACCTGTTCACGTTAATAGCACATTTGTGTGTTTAAATCTTGATTTTCATTTTTTTTATTTCAGAAAAATTCTAACATCAAAGCATGTTGTGCAACCATTAAAATAGTAAACAG
This sequence comes from Limulus polyphemus, assembly GCF_000517525.1. Classification (NCBI taxonomy): domain Eukaryota; kingdom Metazoa; phylum Arthropoda; class Merostomata; order Xiphosura; family Limulidae; genus Limulus; species Limulus polyphemus. The sequence continues at coordinate 89,606 of NW_013668304.1, forward strand.
CTAAAAATTCTGTTCTTAAAGCATTTTCCAGAGAGATTTTGATAGTTATATGACATCATTACATTTTAGTGTCTTGAGGCCATTTGTATATGACCCTCTTGTTGAATGGAGCAAATCAACTAAAAGCACACGGTCAGTGTCTTTGGACTCTGGGGAAATCAATAATGAAAAGGTATTTTAATTTTTTCTAAATTAAATATATTTGTCAAAGTAATTCCATTGATTTTTTGGCAGCGGTTAACTGTTTCCATTTGTAGATAAACAGCCATATGGCTTTGTGTCCATAATTTCAATTCACACAGAGTATATTTATTTGTAAGCAGCATTAAATAGATCAGTTATGAAGTTAATTTTTAACTTGTTGCTTTATGTAACATATCTTGCAAATAATGTATAAATAAAACATAAGTAAATTGACAGTGCAGTTGTTAAGTGTAAATTTTCTATTTAATCTAAATAATACTTCCGATAAGGTACATTACCTTCTTTCACATAAATAGCTATTCTCGTTCAGTGCTGCTCTCTATAGGCAAATTTTTCCCATGCCACAAGCCTTCAGCTCCCACATACCCCAAGATCAACATTCAACTGTGTCTCACATGCAAATCATCATGACACATGTGACTCCCTCTATTTGATTTTATCAAGCTGTCACTTCTTGTTTGGCAGTACTATCCTCAAGATGTTTTTGTTTGTGCTATCTTCCCGTGTTTTTTGAAATTTCATATGAAGTGGAGATATTTTCTATTTTTCTTCTATCTCACTTTACTTGTTTTAAGTGATAACTTATCTTTATTGTTTTTCGCCTTTTGTTTTCGTTTTTACCGAAGCTTATGTTTCACCTTCAAACATGTTATAATTTGCTTCAAGCACAATTACCTAGGCTGCATGTGGCAGTACTCAGTTAAGGAATTGTCAGCTTTAATACATTGGGAGTTTGATTGTTATATGAGTTGACCTTTGTCAGGCTAGAGTTTGGTGGCCCACACATTTGGGTCCACCAAAAGCTGTTATACTGTTATAGCTTTTTGAACATTTTGATATTAATATTATTTTTTGTAGTTATTTAATTTCAATAACATACATTTAGTTTGATTTGTACCTACTTCTAGTAAGGTTAGGGTGTTTTAATTAATGTTTAGTGATATCCTTTTATATCGCAACGTTAGTTTAGGCTTAACATGTGTCTTTGTAATTTTAGGCTTACCTGTCATTCATCTTAGTGGTAAATTGTAAATTAGGTAAAATATATTGTTTCTTTATGAAATCCCATCTACTAAAATTTTTATTGTCAAAATAGACTTACATCATTTTACAACATAACAACTTTTTCATTTTCGTAATTAATTATATTTTAATTAATTATTTTAATTTCGTTTTTGAGGAACCCTGGGTCTGGGGTCTGCCCAACCTTCACCCACTATTGCTCACCTTCCTCCTCAAACTGCCAAACTTGTTCAGGACAACGTCTATTTTGATAATTTTCCTCCACTTGATTAGGAATTGGCCTTCCCAGGCTTCTACTGCAGAGTGTGCTAGGCCTACCTTGGCCATTTTTATACATGTTTCACAATTGTTGTTGTTGTTTTTCCCCCTCCTTTTCCAGACATTTTAGTTCATGCTGGGCCTTTTTGTCTCTCTTCTGAAAGATGGTGCTGGCATGCTTTGCCCTCCTTGGGCTTTGGTTCATTTTGCCTTAGCTTACCATCAGGCAGATTGTTTTTGTTTTCTTGCTTCTCTGCGCTTTGAATCTCTGTTGCCTTTACAGGGAGCAGAATCTGTTAATCCTATCCCTTTCTCCCTAGCCAAGTTTTCCAGTCTTTGTCTTCCCCTATTGCCTCTCTTACTGGTATTGCTGCCATATACCTCCTTTCTGAAGTGTTCAATCTATTTCTCGGGGATTTTCATGGGATACCTTCCTCCTCCTTACCTCTGTATTGGGGTGATTGCCATCTTCGGTTCTTTCCCTACACACGTGGCATCTTTGCTTTTGGGATCTTCTGGGGTGGGACACTGTTTTGTACCAAGTTCGTATTTCTTCTACATCTAATTGGGACTTATGGATGGCTCTTTTTCCTACACTGGTCTGCTTTTTTGGGGGGTGTTACTACTCTGACTTTAGCATCATGTGTGGTATCTATATTGCTACATTTGATTTTTTCTTTTTTGGTTGCTCATTTTCGCTTTGGCCATTGCATTCTTTATTCATGTTCCATGTCCAGCATCTTGCCATCATTTACTTGTCCTACATCTAAGAGTTCCTCCATTAATCGTGTATTCTTGATGCAAATTGGAGTTTGTGATTGATCTGACCCACTTCAATCACTTCTTGGATCTTTCCATTTTTGTTATATTTTCTTTTATTACACTATGGTGGACATTTTCTCCAGGACTGTTGGATGCCCATGGTTGACGTTTTGTATTCTTATGTCCACATTCCTATTTTTTATCCCTCGTGTCACTGTCTTAAGTTTGTTCACCATGGGGTTGGGTACTAATTTCATGCCTTGCCCTTAGAGCTTGTTTCAGATCTGTATGTCTTTGTCTCTGGTTCCTTATCCACTTGCCTTGGCTGTTGATGCATTCAGACAGGATTGAGATCCGTTTATACCTTTATTTTCTCATCCCATTCATCATCTTCCCTGGGGGATTTTGTTCATCCTTGCCACTCTGTGTCGTGTATTTCTAATTGCTTCTTCCTGGCTGACACAGATCTAGTTTTCTCAGCTGCTTCAGCTCAATCTGTCCTTTTTGTTCTGGATCAATTTTTCCTACTCTCCACTTTGGGCATGTTCTTCCTTCTCTTCGTTTCCATTTCCTTCCATCTCCCACCTTTAATCCCATTTGGATCTGGTTGGCCTTCTATGTCCCGTATCTGCTCTGGATTGCTTTATTGTTGCCTTCAAGACTTCTTTCAGTTGGTTCCTTTTCCTGCTGTTTCATTCCGTAGCACCACTCCTTTGTTTTTTATTTGTTTCATTCCACCCTTGCCCTTTGAAATCGGCTTTTGATTCGATTGGCCTTTTTCTTCCTTGTATCTTTTTTCCCCATAATCAATTCCTGTTGTCTAAACTAGGCACCTTCCCTTTTATCTACATCTCACCCTCTTCCATCGAGAACTGGGACTACACCTCGTACATTTATCTCCCATTATCTGTTTCGGGTAGCTGAAATTCCTCATCTTTATACCATCTTCTACTTGTTACCATCCTTTACTCTTCAGTGAGACTGGGACTGTGTAAGATACTTTTTTGTATGTATACCTCTTATTTTTCAGAGGCATATCCCCCTTTTTTTTTCTTCTTTATAGATCCTGCTCTGTCCAGATATACTTAAACTGGCCAAATCCACACTATAAGGCCATGATGACTTAACAATTATAATTTTCATGGCCACTAAATACACACTGTTGAGATGGGGTGTTCCACAAGATTGCTTGCAATATATTTGTTTCATCCATATGCCTGATCCAGACCATACTAACCCATGGACTTCATGGGTAAAGCAGAAAAGGATAGCTGCCCATACCTGCCATTCCTTAGATTGAATAAATCAAGAATAGTCTGCTTTTCAAAATAGAGTTTTTGTTGTCTCCCATTGCACTGTCTCTGATGTTGATATTCCTCTGGTTACCAACAGTATGATCTTCATCCTACCCCCGCATGGATTTTGGTTCTTGGGTGCTGGGTTTTGGATGCAGGTGATTTGCTGTATACAGTCTGTCGTGCCCTAGCCACTCTACATCTAGAGGCACATCCTTTTACTCTCACCCACATTGATGTACTGTATGGGATTGAGATTCCAATATCATGTGGTTTGGATCACTATCCAATCATTTTTCTCTCCCTTTTGGGTATACTCCTCCCAATTTCTGCCCATGTCTCCGACACCTCTTTCCACACAGGGCAAAGAGTATACCTGGTGCAGAAGGGGTGTGGTCTCCCACATATGATCCTCTACTGCAAGGATTTACTCTTTTAGGGTGTGTTTCTTTCCCTTGCACTGGTCCCTCCACCTATTCAATGTGGGATTCTAGCTATTTATGTGAGTGAGCGGAGGTAATGTACGTTGTCAGAAGTTATAATTTTCCTGTACTAAAAATGTATTTCCGATAGGTACTTACCTCCTCCCCACTGAAAACCGGTGCTTCAGTTTTCTGAAGGGAGTCGCATGCATCAGGAGGGTGTGTCACACTCCTATTGGTGGAGGGTTGTCGCATGATGATTTGTATGTGAGATGCAGTTGAACCACATTGATTTTGGGGTACATGGGAGCTCAAGGCTTGTGGCATGCGAAAAAATGATGGCAGCACTGAATGAGAATAGCTATTTATGTAAGTGGAGATAAGTAACTATCAGAAATACATTTTCAGTATAGGAAAATTATAACTTATAGAAACCAAAAGACTGGTCATGGGAAATTCATTGTTGAGCCACAAGAAATCTGAAAACTATTTATATAGTTACTTGAATTTCATATAATGTCAACTTGATACATCTCAAATTTAATAAGAATTATTTTGAACAGATTGAGCAACTCCATATATGTGACAACAAGTTTTTGTGAGATCTAGCATTGCAACTAACCTAAATATTTTGCAATATGTAAAGTATTGCAGTTACTCAAGCAAGTACAGTAACCACACTGTGCAACCATGTAGAAATTGGGAATATTCAGAATGAGAAACTTAATATTATACTAAAAGTAAAGTATTGCAGTTACTCAAACTTACAAGAACAACTCTGTTTATATGTGATGATGACAAAACCTTGTTGAAATGCTGTACCTTTGCTGTTATGTTAAACTTATATTAAAGTTTTTCTTCATTACTCATTCAAGCCATCTCCAAGCATTATTATACTAAATGTATGTATTCAGGGTACCTTTTGAAGATTCTGTTCAATCCTCTCAGCCATTGTTAAGCCACTCTGTTGTGTCCCCTCAAGTTTAACTAATAAGTTATAAAATATAACATCTCCTTCAGGTGTAGCAACAAGTCTTATAATGCTCATCTATTCACTTTTTTTTCTTTTATTTACAGGCTTTAATTCATGTTCGTGACATTGAGCAAAGATTGAAAGGTGTTGTACGCAGCAAGCTAAAAGGTCAAGGTTTGCCTCTGTCTATTGAAGGACAGGTTAACTACCTGATTCAGGTTAGTCATGTTTATATTGTCTGATTTGGAATATTGCTTAAAGCAATCCCTGAAATCCATTTAATTATGTCTGGAAAATTACAGCTGATTCCAAAAATTAACATATCATGTGTATGTTTCATCTGCCCTGTTGCAAGAAAGCATAGCTGTTTGATACTTTTTTCTCACTTTATCTGTCCTGAAAATACATTACCCTCATTTTGTCTTCAGTTTTGGGTTTGTAAACTATTCTTCGAAGTACAAACAAAGGCAAGTGGCATTTTGTTTTGTTGTTATTGGCCCTACAATGGAAATGTTATGGGCACACTATAAGACAATAGGTTTATAGATTAGACTGTCTAGATAAGGTAGAGAAAAGTCTACTGTGTCATATAATGACAATAGGTTTATAGATTAGACTGTCTAGATAAGGTAGAGAAAAGTCTACTGTGTCATATAATGACAATAGGTTTATAGACTAGACTGGCTAGATAAGGTAGAGAAAAGTCTACTGTGTCATATAATGACAATAGATTTATAGATTAGACTGTCAAGATAAGGTAGAGAAAAGTCTACTATGTCACATAATGATAATAGGTTTATAGATTAGACTGTCTAGATAATGACTGCTATTTACACAACATATCTATTAGGGATTGCCATTCTGTTGTCCATGGTTTCAGTATTAGCTTCAGGACAGCAACTGCAGTGATCAAGTGATTAGGAACAGACTTAATTAATCAATTAAAAGCCAGAAGACCTGCTTCAGTAGCTTAGTATCACATGACTTGCTGTCAACAGCAACACCACTGAAAACTGTGTTCTTCGCAGATGAGCAAAAGTCACTGTTTTTGTGTTTGGAGAGCTAAATGTAAATATTATACTCCAAAACTACATTGTTGTCATGTTGATCATAGAAATTTAGTGTACTAACTAATGTAATAGACAATTTAGTGTACTAACTAATGTAATAGACAATTTAGTATACTAACTAATGTAATAAACAATTTAGTATACTAACTAATGTAATAAACAATTTAGTATACTAACTAATGTAATAGACAATTTAGTATACTAACTAATGTAATAAACAATTTAGTATACTAACTAATGTAATAGACAATTTAGTGTACTAACTAATGTAATAGACAATTTAGTGTATTAACTAATGTAATAGATAATTTAGTATACTAACTAATGTAATAGACAATTTAGTGTACTAACTAATGTAATAAACAATTTAGTGTACTAACTAATGTAATAGACAATTTAGTGTACTAACTAATGTAATAGACAATTTAGTATACTAACTAATGTAATAGACAATTTAGTGTACTAACTAATGTAATAGACAATTTCTTATTAAAATCACTATTTGTAATTTAATAACATTATATAATGAAATGTATTGGATATAATCAAATTGTTATGATGATCTTTTTATTTCTAGGAAGCAACGGATGAGAAGCTGCTTTGTCAAATGTATGTAGGCTGGGCAGCTTACATGTGAGGTTTTGAATTATAAACTGGACTCTGAATTTATGTGACTTATTATAGATTTGATATAATGTACATGTTTTGTTATCATGAACTGTACAGGTTATATGTTAAGTCAACTGAAAAAAAAATAAAGAAAATGTGTTTTATTTTGAATTTATATACAAATATTTTGTTCTTGTCTCAATTATTTACTTCATTTGAAATCACAAGGAACCTGGTAACTGAAGTACATTTGATTTGTTTTCAATGATAAAATAAAACTGTTTAGATCAAAAATGTGTTCAAGAGCAGTTTTCAGAATTTCTTGTCCTTCCTTTGTTATATGAAATTTTAAAACATACAAAGCATTCAATGATATTAGTGTGTTTTGACTTTATTTCAAGAAAAATAAAAGATTGGTTGTGTATGTTTATAATTGATGGGATCACCAGTACTTTTAGGTTTTTGTATTGTAGGTAGCATCTGTTTGAACAAGCATTGGATGTTATTTTTTGTTTATTTGGTTATTTTGGAGATGTTGAAGTTCATCACTGATGATTTCTGTGCACTGAGTTCTAGGACCCTGAAGGAGCTTTTTGTAGAAATTAGTGTCATTAAGTTGGTGGTTAGTTTTAATGGTTATTCTTCTTTGTCACACTGTGATGGATTTACTATTATATATTTATTTTAATATCAATATTTGTTTAACTTAAAGGTATATTTAGAAATGTATATAACATATATTGTTAAATCTGTATTGCGAAATTTCCGCCTATTCTCTAAAGTTGTAGAAGATTGTCAAATGTAAGAATCAACAATGTATACATAAATGTTAGTGTTGCATAAGCTGAAATTTCAAGAAACTCTCCTCAAGCCCATAAATATAACCAACGCAATGTGCCAAAAAACAGTATCTATTATTGGTTTGCTATAGTTGGTATACTATAAA
>NW_013668304.1:98107-99324 GCF_000517525.1 Limulus polyphemus
CAGTGGATTCACATCGGACATTAGTACTTTTAAAAAAATATTACCTAACGTCATCGATGGAAAAAATTGGCGTGTGATCAATGAAGATCACAGAGCTAGCTTCCCGTGAAGTGAATTGTACCTACATCAACTCGAAATTACCTCGCTCATCGTGAACCCTCGATAAGATCTCGAAGAAATTCCAGACTAAGAAAGAAGACTTTATATTGCTTGTTAGTTTGTAAAATTTTTGTATATAAATCATTGTTTTAATAACTGTTGTAAATTATACTATTGTTTGTATGTTAAAACATATTTGTATAAAAAAAAGAAACTGTGTGTATCAATCTTGTTGGCAAATATCATAAATTGGATACATATCAGCATTTATTTAACTACTAAATCTAAATAACAATGTAACTCAGTTTTAGGCTATTTGAAATTGTAATTAGTAAGAACACAAATAACAAAAGTACCATCCTTGTCCACTAACTGTATTATAATACTACTATCAGATTTTATGCCCTTAAGAGCAGTTCTTTCTTTTTAATTGGTACTTTTGTGAGATAATAAAGATGAATTTCAACAGTTTTAAATATAAGCTTAGATGTTTTTCAACAGCTTTATATATGACTACATGATTTTCATTAGCATTTTTGTTTCAGTACAGGAAATGTCCAAGCTAAGAAGAAACATGCCATAACTCCTTTTGATGTAAACTGCACCTACTGTAAGGATGCAGCTGGAGAAACAAAAGGAAAACAATGTACTTTTGTTTTCAGCAGCATCTATATTAAAGCTTTACTTTTCAATAATAATCACGTATGGTAAAAGGTATTTGAAAACATCTACCCTGTTACCTTTGGCTTTAGGACATATCTACTACAAATTGCTGTTCTAAAGTGAGCCTGCCATTCATCGGTTGTGTCTAAAGAACACCCACATCTGAACATGCAGTTGAAGCTTCACCTTTCAAAAACTTGTTTCTCTGTCTGATATATATGCACTTTAAAGACGAATCTGTTTAAAGGGTGTATGTTTGTTAACTGTATGTATCGTGAGAGTGTTGCTTCAGTCTAAGGGTGAATATTTGTTAACTGTATGTATCGTGAGAGTGTTGCTTCAGTCTAAGGGTGTATGTTTGTTAACTGTATGTATCGTGAGAGTGTTGCTTCAGTCTAAGGGTGTATGTTTGTTAACTGTATGTATCGTGAGAGTGTGGCTTCAGTCTAAGGGTG